>NW_006912947.1:92955-340687 GCF_000585535.1 Cladophialophora psammophila CBS 110553
CTCCTCCTCCTCCTCCTCCTCCTCCTCCTTCTTCCGCTGCCGCTAATCACGGCGCCCAAGAGGCCACCTTCATCCGGCCATCAGACCTCCTACGTCCCAAGGCGGTTCCTCGTAACATACCATCTCCTGCCCCACCGAAATCTGAGCGTCCCATAGACCGAGATGAAAGAGCTGGCTTGCAGGCAATACGGGACTTCCTTCGAGCACGCAAATGTTACGACGTGCTGCCCTTGAGCTTTCGTCTGATCGAACTCGATGTCGGCCTTACGGTCAAAGAGAGCTTACAGATCATGGTCCAGTGTGGTATGCCTTCGCCTTTGGGACGACGCCTGACGGATGGAACTTGTACTGATGATGGCATTGTTTAGGCATTGTCTCTGCACCGCTATGGGACTCGAATACTTCCACGTACGCTGGCCTGTTGACCGTCAACGACTACCTCAACGTCGTTAGATACTACAATGTCCATGCCGACAAGCTGAAAGATGTGGATAAATTGTTGCTCAGCGACTTAAAAGGTGAGGACATGCTCTCTATCCAAGACATTACACAGCGACCAAGACTCACTCTCCACAAGATGTCGAGAAAGTCCTCAACGTCAAGCCCCCTGAAACTGTCTCCGCGTCCCCCGAAGCCATCCTCTATGACGCTCTCCGAAAACAACTTGTCTCGCGCGCTCGGAGAATACCCCTGGTGAGCTATGATAGCGACACCCAACGCACCATGGTCACCTCGGTCATAACCCAATACCGGATTCTCAAATTTATTTCCATGAACGTCAAAGAAACGGACATGTTGAGGAAGCCACTTGAGATGATAAAATTGGGCACGTATACTGGCATCGTGCGATGTAGTATGGACACCACAGTCTTGGATGTGGTTGATGAGATGGTCACCAAGAATATCAGCAGTGTGCCGGTTGTTACGACTGAGGGTATGTCACGGATGCACCTCAACAGCTCCATGGCCTTCCTTGATTCGATTTGGACAATGCTGACTGAACTGTGACAGGGATGCTCCTGAACGTCTTCGAAGCCGTCGACGTAATCGAGATCCTCAAATCTGGCGACTACGGCAACTTAACATGGACTGTCGGCAAAGCTCTCAGTTGCCGATCGCCTACCCACCCAGGCATATATTGCTGCTCACTCGAAGATGGGTTAGATACCATCTTCGAAACGATCAAGAAGTCCAGGGTCCATAGATTGATGGTGGTGGACGAGCAGAATTACCTGAAAGGAGTATTGAGTCTGAGTGATATTTTGCATTACTTGCTTGTAGACGGCCTCGAGGAGAAAGGCGGTGCTGGGCATGGACATGTCAATGCCGACAAGGTCTATGGAGCTTGATGATCTGTCTTTCGCGAAACTCGCACGCGAGGTACGATGGATGAATACCTCAGCGAAAAGAACAGGATGGGAATAGGGGAGGGCGTTGGAGTTGGCTGGGCCTTGAACAATGCCACCGACAGGACAGGGGCGAACAAGGATACAGGGACACCACAATGTACGAGGGAAAGCCTGGCGTTGCACATGGGTCTTCGGGATGGCGCCGTAACGACATGGCTGATCGCAGGGATACGAGCATAACGAACTTCGATCGAGCTGGGTATAGTAATGAGAAGAATGGAAATTAGGCCGACGATGCAGATAGTAATAGACGATGCGGCTGCTGTCGAACCAACACCATCGGCTGATAAATAGATGAATTTGCCCAACTTTTCATGGACGCTGGAAGTCGGTTCTTTGTCTGATTTGTACTCCGAGACTGGCCGAACCTGCCGAGTCTGCCAATTCCAAAAGCGGTTGGTAACAACACCAAATCTTGGCATCAATTAACGCGTCTCTCGTCGCGTTCCAATTCAACCGTCTGTAGTCCTTTTTCCCCAGGGTCGAGAACAACAGGAGCCGCCCGAATCAGGTCGATCTGCCCAACCCAAGAATCTCCGTTACGATGGCCGGTATGAAGGAAAATCTCAATGCAGCATTCGATCCCGCCGGGAACGGCTTGTCCCCGGACATCCTAGGCGTCCTGGAGTCGATCCTGGGCGTCCACTCCCTCACGCCAGACGAATTGTTTATCAAATGGGAGGTGTATTGCCTGAAAATGGGAAGCGAGGAGACGAAGCTGGACATCGAGACAGCACGCATGTTCGCAAAGGACGTGCAAGATTCCGTCGAGAGGGGCGAGCGGACACACCAGACTGCCCCGAAGTCTGCGGTCAAGTCTGAAAGAAAAAGTCTCGTTCACGCTACACCTAGGGCCGTTGGGACTTCGGACGTCTTCGGGATGTATGCTGCGACAATGCCCGTATCACTAGGTCAAGTGAACCAGATGCTGACGCTGCGAAATAGGTTGGATGAACTCACCCCGAATGCCATGTCCCGACGAAACGGCAGTGTCAAGAGAAAGGCAGATTTCGACTCTCCAGTGCCCAGGAAGGTCAGCCGTCAGGAAACCACAAATAGAACGCCAGGAAAAGCTGGAAAGATAGACGCGCTCGCGTATGTCATTCCGTTAAAAAGCTATGAAAATGTCCACTTCTAATATTGAACAGAGGCATACCATTCCCGGAACGGCCGAATGCAGGTCAAATCATTGAGACGCTGAATGAACATCTCTCCGCCGCCGAAGCGCCCATGGCTCCTTTCTCTCAAGCGCGACTACGCCTGGTTTCGGGAACGGAATATAATAAGTTTGAGTACAAATCGATGGCAATGCGCCTTCGAGAGTCTTCAGAGGGGCTGGATGAACGAATCAACGATTTCCTGGCTCTCATCCAGGAAGCTCACAATCTCGAAGACTCTGCATTCGGAAATGCCGCCGCACAGAGCACTAGTGAGATCATTGCTGTTGGGAGAATCGCATGCGATACGGCTGATGGCAAGCTAAATGCAGCATCCCTCGTCCTAGAGATGTCGAGACGAATGGGTGCGGGACTTCGTGTGCCTCTGAAAGTGGATGGTCTGCAATCTTATCAGTTCTTCCCTGGTCAGATCGTTGGATTGCGCGGCGCAAATGCATCCGGGCTGTACTTCACGGTCAAGGAAGTACTCTCGGTGCCAAAGCTCCCCATGCCCTCCTCATTACCGAGCAGAATAGAGGGAATCAATGAGCGGCTCGAGGTTTCAGAGGATTCTAGCCCTCCTCCACTCAATATCATGATCGCATCTGGTCCGTTCACTGCGGACGACAACTTGGACTTCGAACCCTTTCAGGCCCTGTGCGAGAAAGCCGAGGAAGCAATGGCCGACGGTATCATCCTTGCCGGACCTTTTCTCGACATTGAACACCCAATGCTTGCATCAGGTGATTTCGACTTACCTGACGTGCGAGGGCTGGATCAGGAGGCGAGTCTGGTCGCGCTCTTCCGACTCTGGATTTCTAACCCTCTACAGCGCCTTTGCTCCGCTGTCCCCGGCATCGCGGTGGTCATGATCCCGAGCACGCGAGACTTAATGAGCAAACACGTCAGCTGGCCACAAGAAAGGCTGACGAAGAAGAACCTTGGTCTGCCGAAGCAAGTTACGATGATGCCAAATCCGTCTTTTATTTCACTAAACGAGGTTGTATTCGGAGTCTCGTCACAAGACATCTTATACGAACTAAGTCGAGAGCAATTGTCTCACGGACCGGGGCAAGACCTCTTGACCAGATTGCCTGGATGTTTGATCGAGCAGCGGCATTTCTTCCCCCTCTTCCCGCCCATGTCGAGAGACAAACTCTCCAGTAATGGAGTCGTGAAACCCACGGGCGCATGTCTGGATGTGGGATATCTCAAGCTTGGTGAATGGATGCAAGTCAAGCCCGATGTGCTAATTCTACCGAGCATGTTGACTCCTTCCGTCAAGGTATGTCCGAAGCAGCCAATCAAACCCCAGGGTTCGTGACTTCGAGTGAGCTAATCATGGTTTGACAGGTCGTTGACAGCGTCATGGTGATCAATCCGGGGCAACTGTCCAAGCGCAAGGCTGCCGGAACGTATTCCCAGATCTCGTTGCATCCGCGCACTTTATCAGAGGAGGAAAAGTCGGCCAGAACTGTGGCCCATAATGTTTTCGAACGCGCGAGGGTTGATGTTGTAAGGATATAATGACTGTCCGTATGATGTTCCGGACATAGATTTTCCTTGGGCTGACCCCCGTTGCTCGACAATACCAATAAAAGTTGGGGTATCAATGCTGCTAGTGTAATGCATGTCATGTTTCTCATGAACGGTAAGCCCGATAACGCGTAATGCTCCCGTTTTGGCCTTTTCCATCAGTCACCGGAGAAGCAATAGACCCGTCCTTTTCCCTTCTCTTCTATATCCCGGCGTCTCCCTGCCGACGGTAGAAATTCCATTTCTTGACGCATCCGCAACCAACCCTTCCATGCCTAAATCTCTCCATACCGGATCCCTCGCGACGCCCGCCTGACTGGCTTCCCCCGTGGCCTGGCCCGCACCCATTGCTCCACCGTCGGCGCCGGCGCCGGCAGCCACAGCAAAGGCGGCCGAGCCCGGGACGATGACGCCGGAGGTCTGATTCTGGTTCAAGGCGCGGTTGATGCCGAAGGCGGCGTGCATGTCCGGGACCACGTCGTCCTCGTCCTCCGGGTTGACAGGCATGAGGTGCGGCGCGAGCGTGATCTCCTCGAACGGCAGGTAGTGGCCCGGCAGGGCGGTCATGCCGCTGCCGTCGGCAATAGTTCCTTGCATGGGCAGCGCCGCCGCACTATTATTCGCGCCTCCAACCCCGGAGACGCCGGGTTGTGCTGAAGAAGAAGGGAACGGGTACTGCGCCGCGTGCGCGCCGCACAGCGCGAACACGGTCGAGGTCGGTGGGCGGCAGAACTCTTCGAACACGTCTGCTAGGCGCGACGCGTGCATGTGGACGTATGATGCGGAGGAATCGCGCGACTGTTTTCTCTCCCACACACAAACCAGTTTAATTAATTAACGGTTCTCTGCAGGCTTAAGGTGGTGGGCGTGTGGTGGGATCGGGGCAGATTCAAACGGACGGACAAGTGGACATACCATTGCTTGGGCTTTTCGTGAGGCCGAGCTAAACCGCAGACTACAGGCTGTGTATAATATGTGATACAGGAGGGGGAAATAGGAGGACGTGCGAGTAGGTAATTGGAGACGAGACGAGAAAAGACGTTGAAGTGCCGATGCAAGGATCTGTAAACAAAGCGTGAGGTGAAAAATATCTCAGCCTCATTGCGTCACAATTTCCAACCGGCAGCCTTGCTCAGCCTTGCTCAGCCTTGCCGCGGACAGAATCACTTAGGCACATCTAAACCAAACTGCGACTCCCCCCCTCTGCTTTTGTACCTCATCGTCTACATACATGCACTGTTACGACACGGATTCGAAGGGGTTTATCTTGGAGAGCAAGAGATAGGACACTTTGCTGGAGAGTAGGGCAGTCGGTAGCTTTCACAAGTTAAGTACAGGTAGAGCTCGGTTGGTAGGTTCTGTGGACGTGTGCTATCTCCCCTATATGCTCCCCTATCTTTCGGACATTGAAATTTTTGTCCTTCCCATGAGGGGTCGCGCTGGACCAAAGATAGAAAAAAAATTCCATAATGCTGATACATTTGTAGTATTCCGTTAGACTCCGTAGATGTTGTCCATCCTCTGTAGAATTCCCGTGTTGGCCGGCATGCACTGCCCCGTCCACATTCGAACCACCATGTTCATTTTGCTGCTAGCTAAATGACAGGCAGGAATGTCGTAATTTTCATCCGTCTTTTTTTTTTTTCATAGACAATCTGGTTCCGGTTCCGCTTGGTGGCGGTTGTGGCACTCCTGATGGACCTTTCGTACAAACTCGGCACACTCGACCGGATACGCGGCGACCATCTCCTTTGCCCATCCCGCCCGACGGTAGTCCTCGAGCGGCCATACACACCCGTAGCCTTCTTCGTATTCTCCATGGTCGATCAAGCTGTCAAGATAGTCAGCTATCTCCACGCGAGCCTGACCCTCGGCGACGATCTCTTGGTCGAAGAGTTTTTTCCGTGGAGATTTGTTGGCATCGTTGGCTCGGCGAGGAGCCCCCTCGCCATTGCCGTGCCTGGCGACAAGCTTGAGCACAGAGTACGGAGCCTTGACTAGAGTATGGATGACGTTAGTCAATCCTGTAAAAATGATGTGTGAGCGGTACTGAGAAACTTGTGGCAACCACAACAAGTTTACATACTGTGATCGTTTCCGTTTTGATCTCCATCTTTACCGGCACCATTTGTGACGATCTTCAAGGTATCGATCGCCTCCGAAAGCTCCGTCCACCCCACCGTCAATGGCTCTGCAGGGGTGATGGCCTGGTCACCATCCTCATTCTCTTCTGATCCATCTGATTCAGACTCACTGTCGCTGCCATCCCCGTCGATGTTTGGTATGTTATCTGGATAAACTTCGACAGGTCCTTGTTTTTTAGGCACCTTGACCTTTGGCCTGGGGCGCACGTTGATCTCAGCTTCTGGCTCGGAGGGCGGTTTCTGCGGAGGTGGCCATATTCCACAGTGCAAGAATTCCGGAGGCCATTCCTCTCCGATCCTTGGTGCTGTGGTTGGCAGTTGTGTGGGCTCGGGCACATGTTGCTTGGCGTGCTTGCGGCAGTGGTGATGTTTGCATGCCACATGGATCATCTTCCCAATCGATTTTGCATCCACTGTTGTGTCCATCTTAACGTCGACATTCAACCTTGGGAATATTAATATTCACTCAGTCTCGTTAGATGATGGGCGACCTGGATCGAAATATTTTCGATAGGCGTTGACTTGGGCTGGGATAATTTAAAGACTAAGGGATTTTGGCATCTACCAAGTAGTCTGGGGAAACCGGACCAGGGCAGACTTGTATAGTGGGATCATGTGAGATCCAGCCTATTAAAGTACTGCGTACAAGGAGGTCACGGGTTTGAATCCTGCCGTTGGTAGCTCGGACTTTGGCCAGAAGCCCTTCAAGTAGGTCGCGTGAGCTTCACGAGAATGTGATGCTGGCCAAGCGCAAATCAAGACAGGATACCAGTGCGGGCCACAGGAGGACAAGATGCCGAGACACCATTTCAAAGACATCTTTTCGGTTTTTCCAGGGGCTGTGTATCCATCCGGCAGTGGCACCACGTATGATGCCGTGTGATGTCGACTGGAAGATGGGAGGCGTCTCTTATTGGCACCGAGCGAGGTGGTTCGATTATGGTGCGATTATCGTCAAAGAGAAAGGCCGCCTTTCCCAAACCCGACTAGCGGTCCCCGCAAGTCGTCAAGAGCTTCCGCCAACTTCCTTCGCTTCCCACATCGACTGTTGCTCTGAGATATTTTTTCCACACAGGCGTATCTCTGCAAAACCTGTTCCTGTCGATCCTGGAGCAGGAATCCCACCACTCTCTGTTCGTGACTGCCAAGCCATTCCCGATTCTCACATTACTCTTTGCCTCCATCTCGACAAGTCTGCTTGTCCCGCGCTTCAGCGACGGGCTCTGACTGGCTACGACCAAGGCTATGTTGAGACATACCAGTCGGTTGAAAAGCATTCGATCTCCAAGGCAAGGCTAAGTGGTGTTATATGGCCATGATCCAACGGTACCGAGCTACTTGTTACTATTTTTTTCCCACGTCAAGTACCAGTACATTTTCATGGCATGATTTTCTCACCTGCCCTTTCGGAGAGGTCACTCATGGTTAATGCCCTCAACAGGCACGACTATTTGGGCTGGGGTAGACCCTGCTGCAAGGGGCACGCTGGTTAATTCCTTGCTCTCTGATTCCTCATGTTTCAGATTCCCCGTGCCCAAGCCCACATACCGAGAGAGATGGGTGGACAGTACTAGAAAGCAGATCAGCCCATGCATTTAACAAATTGTCTATATATAGACCGTGTTCTGGCCAGTCCTCTCTGCATGTTCCTCGCAATCAAATCCACAAGATTTGTTCACTCGCCTTCTCTACACTGAGTATACTCCAGTGGTCACTCGTAACACACTGAGCCCTCTCCAATCGTTCGCAATGAAACCAATCGTCCTCCTTGCTGCTGCTGCAGCCTTTCTCGGCCTCACAACAGCCGCGCCTGTTGAAGCCCCCGAAGTCAGCGACCTCGAGGCTCGCGACCCTAACACCTATGATCTCGCCATCGGAGGTGGTCGCTTCAACATGGGCGAGCTACAGTCCTACAGCCTGTTTTACGCCAACGGCTCCGCCTACATCGGCCAGATCAAGTACCAAACCTACTCAGAGCCGCTGATCGTCTCTGGTGCCAGGGGCGGCAGCGACAGAATTACATTCCAGTCCATCCACAGCAGCCCGACCGGCTGGCAGAACATGTACGTCGTGCCTCGACAGTCGAAACCCATCGGCTTCAGCCCACCACACGGCTCTGCACCCGTCGGCACTCGCACCAACGAGTTCAGCTTCACCTGGAACGGATCTCTGCAGAACCACGGCCGCAACTTCTTCTACGCGTGCCAGGATGCAGCAGGCACCCTCGCCGCAATCCACAGCTACCAAATCTGGTGGATTGCAGATGGCTTCCCAAGCAGGTGGATGTGCAAGGGTCCTCTGAACATCCATGCCGCCGATGGATGTGCCAGGGGCATCTAAAAAGGTCCATCTGAAACCCCCAGAAAAACGAAGTTTCTACTCGGCAACAAATGTACCATAGTTCCTCTTCTTAATGTATTGATGAGGGGAAGGGCTGGCGGGATACACGCACGGAGCATGAAATTTTGTATTAGCGGATATGAATTGTAATTCCATTGACACGCATCCTTATGGCCTTTTGTAATGTCCCCTTGACAAACCGGTAGTAATCGGCCATGAACATCTGCATCTCGGTGTCTATGACTACTCTCTCTGATTGTAACTTGCAAGATATCCTAGACTACTAAATCTCACAGTTTATTTCAACGGACAAGCCTGGCGGACTGACCGGCGATACCCATCTTACACACTGATTAGACATTGTTACTAATCTCTTGTTCGACGGAGACTGCTGGGTGCTCGGGGATGACCTGGGCACAGCCAAATAGTTATCGGAATGGCTTGCGCAAAGGGGGCAAATGAAGCCGCGGAAGGATCACCTGCGAGGTCTCTCCATGCTCTTGAGCATTTTGTAATATAAAGCCCCAGACCTTCACTCGACCCGGCCTGCCGACACGCTAGGTCTAGTCAATCTCGCAACATAATAAGCCATCCACTTATGCTGTTCATTAAAATCCAACAGTAGTCGTATCTTGCTATTGCTGATCGGCGCTTCATACTCGTCCATTTTTCTCGAGTGCGGAATATGCGGGTACAGCCGTCGCAGGAACTCGTTCGTATCCCCCTCGGAGTTGGTTCTGGTGTCGTTCACGGCATTGAAAATCTGGAACCCCAGATCTGACTTCGCAAGCCCACGGTGGCACATTTGACCCAGATCTCTAGCATCGGCGTAAGACCAGCCGTGCTGAAACCACTTCTCCGGCTCATTGACGTATCCCCAGAACATGTCGCTGTTGTATTCATCTGGCTCGAACACCCTCCCAATCCTCAGGCAGTATATATCCACACCGAACTTTGCAGCATAGCTCCGTGCAATCCTCTCTCCGCACAGCTTGGATAACGCATATGGGTCCGTCGGATTACAATCTGCTTCTTCCGTAACTGGAAAAGAGGCATACTCCAAATTGCCCAGGCCGAAGGCAACGCCGTAGACGGTGATGCTGCTTGCAATGATGATCTTCTTGATCCCTAGCTTACATGCCGCTTCGACCACATTGTGCGTCCCCATAACATTTATCCGGAATGTCTCTCCGTCAGAGACAACCATGGGCTTATTGATCCCGGCGAAGTGGATCACCGCATCTGGAGGTCGAGGCGGTTCCGCAGAGAACGGTTCACCTAATTTCATGTGCGTGTTGAGGCTGCTGAAGACCTGGCCGCTGTCGGTGAGGTCACATTTTATGGTATGAACGTCTTTCAGCTCAGGCATGTCTGTGGAGGAGGATGCAAGGTCGACGAGGTCGAGGTTGATGACCTGGTGGCCATAGTGGAGGAGTTCTTTGATCACATGTCGGCCTACTTTGCCCGAGCCACCTGTGAAGGCAACTCTTAGGCCAGGCATAATGATCTCGATGATGAAACAGATTCACAGGCCGTATTTTTCTGTCTCCGAGATAAAGACTTACCGCGGGTGTAGTTCAGGATACGAGTGGCTTGTGTTGAGAGAGTTGGAGTCAGGAGCTTTCACTCTCCACGGCACGTCAGACGTGCACTGAGCAATGCAGGGCCATTATGCGGAGAGACACCACCGCTTGAGAACCAGGAGCTTGCAGGTTATGGACTGGCACCACTAATGCAAGTTCCAAGTTCGAAGCGAGTGGGATAAGGCCGTGTACATAGCACAATATGTATTCGTTACTTCGTATTGGGTAGGGCTGCTGCGAGCGAAGCGGTCTTCTCAGTTGGACCAATGAGCATCCGATCTTGGCGGACAAAAGCACGTGACTAGGCATTCCTTGGCATTGCGGAACCCACATTCTGAAATCCGATCGAGAACTTTCACGACTCCAACATTGCAGGCTCCTTCCAACACACCAAACGATCAGTTGTCGCCAGCTTGAACAGTGAGTCTTCCTTCCCTTAAATGCGCTCCGGCCACTACCGTCAGCGCACCATCAACAAGATCCAAGATCCTCCCATCAGATTTGCCTACGTGCCTGCGACAGAAGTTCTGACATATTTTCCACGTCCAGAAGCCCCCGACAGAACGCTATCCTTTCCGATCCTCCTTGCAAGAGAGCTAGATACAAATCCGCAATCATGTCTCACGAGAGCGTTTGGTACTCCCGGCCCCGAAACTTTGGCAAGGGTTCTCGCGCCTGGTACGTGCTTTCAACCGTCCTCCAACTCCGAAGGGAACATTTGTATGCATTTGTGCCATTTTTAAGAGGTGGTCTGTTAGAATATGATGGAAGAGGCTCTCTCGATTATCAGGCAGCAGATTTGATCCTTCTTGCATCGTCGGGACAATCAATATCAAATGCACGACGCGAAGCATCAGAAACTCAATGCGATCGACATCCCAGCGTCCCACGTTTTGAACCGAGTTATAATGCTGTTTGGTACCTCAGAGACACACCCCTGCTAACCCGTCTGTGTTTCAACAGCCGCGTTTGCACCCACAAAGCCGGTCTGATCCGCAAATACGGCCTGAACATCTGCCGTCAATGCTTCCGGGAGAAAAGCCAGGATATCGGGTTCATCAAGGTATGTGCATGAAACCCCTCTCTGCCTGTGAATAGAGGACCCCGAAGTGCAATGTGTACCTCAAAGATGGAAAAAATGCCCCGGCTAATATACGCACCCCCACTGGAATAGCACCGATAAATCCTAGGCGAAAAATTGCGAATTAGTTGGGCTGGCGAGGAATCAGTTCTATGGATGCTTTGATGACGGAAGTGATCACGAGAGGTCCTCGCCGAAGAGGAGAGCATAGTATGGAAGGATTGCGAGGGGGTGGGGCTTTTTGCTGAGGGAATGAGGGAGTGAGCCTGTATCACATGCTACCAGACAGCCAGCGTGACGGAGAGAACTCCTCTAGATGGTTCACCAATGCGTGGAGAAAGGGGGTTTATGACTTTTTATCATCAATGGGAGTATGACGGTCGTCGCTGCTTCCTATTGCAAGCATTTGGCGGAAAGAAAGAAAAAAAAAAAGAGGGCATGCTACATACGTACGTGCTAGACGGTGGACTGAAACAGACTGGGTCGGATTACAGCCAAACAGACATAACATGTGTCTGATCTGATCTGATCTGGAAATGGAAAATCCTTTCTGTCAACCTTCTTCTTCACCATTCATGCCACATCCTATTCTTGCTTGTCACCGCCTTTCTTCAATCAGGGATTCAGGTCGGGCCGGAGCCAGGTTAGATTTGATTTGGGATGTGCTATTCCGCCCATACTGCAGCTGTCTCTCCGGTCGCTCGCTAGAGGCATCACGCTCATCCGTTCCTTCACTGCTTGGATAGGAGTGTCTGCTTTTCGAAGACACACACGTCCGGCATACTGAACAATCTTGCCATTGAACCCAGAAAGACATAGACAGACAGCCCCGAGAAAGGAGAAAAAAAAAAAAGGAGCCATGCCCCCGTAGGCCATCAAGCTAAAGCTTGATCATCTCCATGTACACCGTTGACCACCGGCACCGCTCGAGGCGGCAAACTGCCCAATTCGCATACCACCAGGTCCAGAAACTCCGCCGGCGTTACATCGTACATGAGATTCAATAGAAACAGGTTCGGCTGATCTCTCCAGTCCTCCAAACCATTAGTATTCGAAGAAGTGTTCCTTTCGTCCACGTCGTCTTCATCCTGTTTATCCTTATGCTGGTTCGGCTTCTTATTTGTGCTTTTCCCCGCCGTATTGGTCTCAGCAAGCGATTTCATTGAGGATAAGATATCGGCTTCAGTCGTCTCAACCAGTGCATCTGGCTCGCCCAGCTCATTCATAATGATACTGTCGAGCGCGGCCTTCGCCGTGAATTTGACTGTCTCGCACAAGACAATAACGGGCACGTTCCGGCCCTTGTTCTTGTTTGATTCTTTCGCCATCATGGCTACCATGGCCGAACCAGCACGAGAAAGTAGACGCCCATTGCCTAGCATCGCCGAGGCACCTAGAAGGCATTTTGTGACGGATTCAGATCGGTTGTCAAGGATATCTGCCAGGCCCGAGAGTAGACTGTAATGGACTTTCAAACCTGCACGTATGAGGCATTGCGCGTGGTTTTTGCCTTCGAACATCGGCCTCGAGTCAACGACAATGACTTTGAAGCTCTTCCCCTGCTGATGCGCGGCGAGGAGTGTTTTTTCCACGATACTGCTCTTCCCGTATGTCACAACCACGTCTCCGTCTTGAATCCGCGAACTGGCTTCCCGGGCGATTACTTCGTCGGCCAGCGTGATCCTCTCACGGATAAACAAGTCGATGGCCTGACAAAGACTTTGCTTGGCTTCGCTGTCGGTGGCTTCGACGGGTTGCGTGGAGATCAAGTTCTTCAGCCATCGGATGCTGTTCCCTTGGCTCATGCATAAAGGTCGCGCATTGCGGAGGTAGGCAATTTGGTGATTGAGATGGGTGAGGAGATGTCTCGAAAGCGCCACGCCAGGAGGAGTGGTGTAGGTCTGGATAACCTTCTTGAAGGCAAGCAAGGTGGCCACACAGCGCGCATTGCCGCCGCAGATAACGTAGTCGCGTAGTTGCAACCCTAGCGAGATCACAGCGGGGTGAATTTCTCGTCCAGCTCCGGATAAGGTGGCTTTCTTCTCTCTGGGGTAGAGGTGAGAGAACATGGGCACACGCTTGAGTTCATGACGCTTCTCTTTCTCTGG
Organism: Cladophialophora psammophila CBS 110553; assembly: GCF_000585535.1. NCBI lineage: Eukaryota > Fungi > Ascomycota > Eurotiomycetes > Chaetothyriales > Herpotrichiellaceae > Cladophialophora > Cladophialophora psammophila. The sequence goes on from NW_006912947.1 coordinate 106,314, forward strand.
ACCCGTTGGCCCTTGAGGCAGTTGTTGCTGTTGCTGAACGGCGCCTCGTATGGGCAAGATCTTGCCTGAGAGTGTCCGTTTATGATGCGGACCTGCGTCGCTTTCTCTCTTCGTGGTCGACGGCCGCCTTTGCGCTTCTGACCTTCCCCCTAGCGATCCAGCCTGGCCTTGGGCCTGGGCCTGTGCTTGTGCCACGGCCTGGGCTCCTTTCTCAGCGACCTTTTCTGCTCTTCTCGCTGCCTTTTCGGCTGCCTTCTGTTTCTTCAACTGCGCGCCGGTCAATTTCGCTCCAGCTCCTGCTTCGGCTACGTTTTGTTCTGTGGTCGTTCGAGGCGCCGTTTCGGGCCGGGGTTTCGATTTCTTTGCATCTTTCGTCTGTCCATTTCCATTCGCCGTCGTCGGCTGAGGATTTTGAGTTGTTCCGTTCACAAGGGTCTCTCCTCCCGGGGAGGGCATAGTGAAAGACGCGGCCTCTGGGTTGAGAAGGATGTTCCCACTAGCCGCAATTGGCTTTGATTCGGCCATTGCTGGCGGACTGCTTGGTCACGAGATCTTCAAACAGTTAGAAGCGCGAGCCTTTGGGGGGAGGGGGTTGCTGAGAATCAAGTCAGCGAAGAGGAGAGATCAGGTATTACTCCGTAGTGGTGGTGCGATTGAGTCATTCTTTCTGTTCGGGGCGCGCAAGATGGAGCACAAAATCGCGACTCCACACCAAGCCGCATGGAAAAATCAGTGACACGGTCTGACAGAATATTTACCTTGAACATCCTTGAACATCCTTGAACATCACAAGAACATCATCAACTACTCCTCGTCTGACCAGACCGTGCCATTTATTCTTGACTTGGGCCCGTCCTCGACCAAGCGACCCAACTTCCATCGATATTATATCAACCGAGTTCCAGTGTCGACGAGGCCATCCAGACGGGGCCGCAGTCATGCAAGTGCTCCTGCCACAGTCTCAACGCATTGCCCGTTGGACTGTCAGCCCGCTTCTTCATAGTTGCTACTAACGTCGTACCGGGCTATGCAAGCTGACCACCGATTCAGCTAAAGTGGCTGTCTCTGAGGCGATGTGTCTTGTCGAGGCTGGATCACTAACGAGACAGGTTGACTGCCCTGGCTTGGTTCGCTGAACCAGGCATATTCCCTGCTTTGCACGGGTTAGACGACGCGATCATGGCTGCCAGTGAGGCCGTACTACACAAGTTCTGTGCTCTTTGCCCCTCCATATTCGAGCAGTCAAATACACTGAAGGATGTACCGTCAAAATACTGTCTGCCGTTCCTTCCACCCAATGATATCGCTGATGGTCCCGGACGAGCTCTCTCGATTGCACAAGAACTCCTTTACCATGGAACAGTCCACAATCCCCTCCATTCAGTAGATCAAACTTGCCACTTCTGTGCTATCATTCGAGATCGCATACACTCAAAAGACGATAGTTTCATGACTAGTCTAAAGAGTGCATCTGTCACACCAAATGAAACACGTATCAAGTTCGAGATAAGAGGCGATTCGGGCGCCATAGCCTGCTCGATCGAGGTCGGAACCACAGCACCCACATTAACAATCTGCATAATTCCAGTTTATGCGAGTACTGGTGGGTTTCCTTATTCTGGTCTCTTCATTGTGTCAGTCTTCGCAACAAGATATTGAATTCCATCCGGATGTTAGATTACCGCCCCCAGATACCGCACATCCGGCTCAGTGCTCGACCACTACGGCATCCCCCGAGTCTATGGCCCTCGTCAAAGATTGGATCCAGGCGTGCCACAGTCTTCATAAAGCTTGCACTGAGTTCTCCTCCAGTGTTGGCGGGCACGCTCCAACAAATTTTCGGCTTGCGAGATTGATCGATGTGTCGAGTAAACCGGCCCGTCTTCAAGCCCGGGGTGACTTGTCCTCTCTCGACCCTCGGTATCTACCATTGAGTCACTGCTGGGGTGAAGTTCCCAGAGTGCGATTGCTGAAAGAAAATCTTGTCAAAATGCAGGATGCTATACCGGAAGAAGGCCTGTCTCTGAATATCCGTCAGGCATTCAAAATCACACGAAATCTAGGATACAGATTCATCTGGATTGACTCGCTCTGCATAATTCAAGACTCTAGGGATGATTGGCTGGCTGAATCGCCCAAAATGACCGATGTCTACGGCCGGTCAGATTGCACGATAGCAGCTGTGGGAGCACACGGTGATGTCTCCTGCTTTGTTGAAAGATGTTCGATGGCTAGACGACCTTGTAAGCTCTTCGAGGAGATTTACGCCCATGGCTATTTTGCTCGACTCGAGGGTACACTTGGGTGTGACACTGGAAAATCTGCTTTCGTCAGACTCTACCACTGGCTTTCCGAAAGAAGTATTCAAAGACACGAAAACGCTCGTAGGGCTTGGGACGGTTCCCCTCCTGAGACGAGCCTGGGTGGTCCTAGAAAGACTATTGTCTCCACGAATCATCTATTTTGGTCTACAAGGCTTAGTTTGGCAATGTTGCTCCAAGAATGCTTCAGAGTTCTGGTTAGACCTCAAGTCGAGAGATGCCCAGCCGGAAAGCGACTCCCTCTATTCGATAAAAATTCAATTCGCCACTGCGCTACGCTCTACCTCTCGACCCAGAGTGGGAGAAGAGATCAACAAAAGCTGGAACTCTGTGGTTGACGCCTACACAAATGCTAATTTGACCTTCAAATGCGATCACTCCGTTGCCCTTGCAGGTATAGCATCGTTGGTTCAGCGTCGGACGGGCATGACCTGAGTCTCTGGGCACTGGAAGGAGTTAATGCCCCAGAATCTGCCATGGTTGTCTATTGCTCGCAAAGGCCGGCGAACACTCAAAAAATCCGGACATATGTCATCGAAGCCATCACCTTATCTTCCTTTGGCTGCGAGGAAGAAACCCACGTGGTCGTGGATGACCATTGACGGAAGGATTGATACCTCCTATACCACCTTCAACAAGCGGATATTTGATAGGATGACGAAGATATTCACAAGTTGCACAATTGTCAATTACGAGCCATCACTTGACAGGAACCAGGTATCAGCAGAGCTTGAAGTGTATCAACTTGAGATAGAGCTGCCACTGATACGCACATACTACCCGAGAAATCTGAAGGGAAAGAAGCTTCCTGGCACCCATGTGTGCCATCCACAGGACCCTCACGAGACTTTCTCTCTCTTGCCAGATGTTCGGATGGAACGAGACTTTGAGATACGCATTGGCCTGGTCCGGAGGCTTTCGCACGAGGTCGAACAGCGCCCATGGAGAGGTCCAACAAGAACCCACGAAGAGGAAATCTGCGAAGAAGGGCTTGTCCTTGTCCCCGTCGAAGGTCAAAGTGGCACTTTCTATCGCGTCGGAATGTTTTCACACATTAGCCAACCTGGTTATGCCGTCCCGCCTCCCGCTTTTCCAGCACACTTCAATCGTCGAAGAAGGATCAAGATAATCTGAGAGTGTCCAGCGTTGAAGGTGCCATGCCATTGCATGGCATTTGTCAGAGCTGCTAGAGTTGGACGCTTTAGCATGCAGTTGACCTGATCACTGCGGTATTCGACAATTCTGTTTCGCCTGGGAATGTTTCTGCTGTATACCTACCCAGTGATGTGAAGGACCAGTTTAACCCATCGAAGGGTATTGTTGAAGCTCTCACTCATACCAGATTCCAGATTTGGGCCTTCTGCCGGTCTTATTCACCCTCGATGACTAGAGGACTACTCTTTTGTTCCAGATTCGTCAGGGACCAGGCTATGATAGCTTTGACCCAGCTACTTCTAACAAGCACGTATCTTAAAGCTGTGCGTCATTTGCTCTACATTCGGCACCCAGGAGGCCTCGACGAAAGACATCAAATTCGCGTACAAGGGGTAACAGCAACCTTTCTTGTCCACGTTGGTGTGGGAAACGACGAGAATGACAAGAGAGCGGAGTGGTGTCTGTTTTGAGGCGAAATGCTCATTGGTCCTGAAATAGTTAACCGCGGCAAAGGAACATTCCGCTGGCCTTCTATTACCGGGCGAGCGGAGAACCTACGGGGAGTCGACCCACGAAGGAAAAAGCGGTGGCCTTATGGACAGACTTAGTACCTAGCACACATGTGCGCGGAGACCATCCAGGCCGAGACCCTCAGCGACCACTTCTGGGCATTGCTAAAACAACGACAAATGCCTAGGTACTCGAATTTCACTCGACGCCTACTGCATCGACCTCCCCGATCCTTCGACTGAGGATATTCCGCCTCTTCCTTCCAGCCCAACAGCTGAAACTTCCACCTTAGCACCACGTTGCACACCTCTCGCAAATCTGTCGCGCTGCTACAGACGCCCCTATGTCGCCTCATACGAAGGCTTCCAAAGCACAGGACTCTTCAACTGTCCGTTTCATTCCGACGAAGCCCGTGAAAAAGCGAGCCTCCCAAGCATGCACCCAGTGCAGGAATCGAAAGGTTCGCTGCGATTTTGTCTTGAAGTCACCAGCATCATGCACAAATTGTCGACTAGATAGCGTCGTCTGCGAGGTGCCGAAAAGTAAACGTCGCAGGTAAAATCCCTCTCCTTTCTCGACTTAACATCCCCTTCAGCCCTGCTGACCTAGTTCAGACCATATGATACAGTCAACATGGCCTTGACTGCGCCAATCATCCTTACATCGCCAGACATAACCACAAGTGCAACGTCTATGGATGTCTACAATGACATATTCCAAGATGAAGATATGCAGTCCACAGAAAGCGGTCGCGTGGCAGCTCAACTAGGCGGAGTGCCTGTCGAGGTTGATTGCACTCCTCAAACTTCCCCGGACGCTTCCTCCAATAGATCCATTGGCAGAGCTGATGTTCTTTCGGACCTGTATCTCCCCCGTTTTATCAAGTCTCTCCCATCCCACCTCGATGTGGATGATTTGCATTATCTAAAGGCGCGTCATTGCTTTACATTTCTACCTGCAGACCTGGAGAAGATCGTCATCCGCAGATATGCAGAATTCATCCACCCACTGGTCCCTGTTCTCGACTTTGATGAATTTGTCGACGTCGTCTTTGGGGATCTTCAGAAGAAGATATCTCTACTTCTGTATCATGCGGTCATGTGCGCTGGCTTAGCCGCTGTCGACATACAGACAATTCTTGATTACGGTTTCGATTCGAAAGTCGCAGCGAGGAAACAGTATTACACCAAAGCCAAGGTTCGCCCTGGAAAGCAGACCCCATTCTGAATGGCATGCCTAATTTTGTGTTCAGGTCTTATTTGACATGGATGTTGAGGCGGACCGCTTAGTAGCATGCCAGGCAGCCCTCCTACTTATCAGCTGGGGTAGCAACGAACACTCCAGGGACCCGTTTTATTGGATGGGTATTGCTATCAGCCAGGCATGCTCCCTGAAAATTCATAAAGCCGAAAGTGACGCCAACCTTCCCAAGAACGATCAGCTATTGCGCCAGAGAATTTGGTGGACTATCATCATGAAAGAGTGCGATATCTGCCTGACCCTGGGGAGGCCGCCCCGAATCTCACCCCATCGGACGCCCTTGCTCCAACACGAGGCATTCATGAACAAGTCTCAAGCCACTAACTATTCACATCTCCCGGAAACCGGAAAGCTTCGAAGAGATCCGTGGATACAACGGCGGCTCGAGATGGCGTGGATCGAGAAGGCAAAGCTTGCACTTATTATTTACCGTATCCTACGACTTTCTTGTTCCAGTGATGATTTTGTTAGTTGCCAAAGCAACCGGAATGCCAGGATTTGGCAACTTGAGTCAGAATTGAAAGATTGGCGTCTTCAGCTACCGATGGAGTTGACATCTTTCAATACGGCTTTGAATTTGTCCGAGGATGCAGATAGGTCATTGCAGATGACCATGTCGATATTGCATTTGACTCAACTCATGGCTTTGATCATGCTGCATAAGAGTGAAGTGTCAATTTCGGGATGGACGAAGTGCTTACAGAACGGAGAGGACTGGCTTGAAGATAACGAAGCACTGGATGCTCAGGGGCACACCAAGTCAGTCAGGCAAGCTGCATCCGAGATCACCGCCATCCACAAAGCGTTGCACGAGCAACAATTGACGCCTTCAATGCCAACAACTGGCATAGCCACGGTCTGCACGGCTGTGTTTGTCCATCTACTAGACGCGAGGTCAACCGGAGGGTTCATCCGCAATTCAGCCTTGGAGCATCTCGACACTTGTCTGACGATCCTACGTGAACTCGGGCAAATGAATGAGGCGGCCACAGACGTCACACGGATTGTTGAATCCGCGGTACAAGCCGCCAGAGGCTCTTCGGCTACCCCAGCTAGCCAGGAGTATACTGCTGCATCTCCGAGCGGCACCTCGGGTTCGGGCCGGTCTCGATTCACGAACGAATGTGCCACCCCCAGCTTTATGGAAGGAGTCGTTCCTGATCAACTACCCGGTCATCAGCTTCCCGTCGGTTCCTTAAGCACCGCTCGAGATTCGTTCGGATCGGTGTTTGAATTAGGCGGCCAGGACCTGTTTTATGGAATCGAGAACTTTTTCGACTTTGAACTGATTGAAAATGTAAGTTTGCTAGCAGGGGCCTGAGGGGGTTTGGCCAATGGCGGACTATACTTCCTTTGCCAATTTGCGTATGAGATGGAGGGTTCTCAGTGCCGGGTTTCAAGGGATGAGATGGAGGTGAGGAGTCTCAGTGCCTTGGTTTATGAGATACGCTTGGGATGAGCCGGATCTCGACAAAAGGGCGGTTCAAAGGTAGATCAAAATCATCGCAGTTTGTCCCTTGGGGACTTTTCCTTCTACCGATAGCTTCTCACCCTCCATCCCTCCGCATTGAGTATTGGTCCTATTCTATTATGGAAGACGCCCCTTTTCAATGAAGGGGGAGTTTCCGAAACTTGGCATATCTTCCCCATTTAGTTATCTTGGCGCACGGCCTAATTACTGAGCGGAGACTCTACCCAGTACAGTACAAGCCTCGTATGGTAACTGTGGCCCGTGCGCGCCAAGGCGCTGTCTTGGCCATCGCCCTAAAGCTATTTGGGACGTCCCCTTTTCCACCCCTCTACACTAACTGAAAGGGGGTAGCCGCGGCCAACTTCCTAGAACGGAAACACCGGAAAGCGAAACCGAGTCTGTAGGGCTTCGACTTCGTCACCCTTTTCCCTTTCGACAGGCCTGGCCAAGCGACCACCCCCTTTCAGATCATGCGCCGTCCTGCTATTTCTGTTGAGCACAGGCAGGTTTGTTCATACAGGTCTTGGAACCCGTCCAGCTGCGTTGCGGTCGGCGAGGTAGATTTCGCCACCTTTTTTCGTGGTCGGATTGCTTTTCGCGACACTGGCATATGGATTATGGGCGAGACATTGGCCCTCTTCGTTCCTCAGTCCAGATTGATATAGGTCCGCTTCATGCTCGATGCTCCACAAAATTTCTCTGTTGATGACTCCAGGTCCAGAGACTGCCAGCCTGTAACGCACATGTTTCTACACGCAGACCTCGTTCACCGTTTGATGCCGCGAATGAACAGGAATCAGGGCAGAGCAAAGAGGGAGCTGATCTGGTGCTCCCAAGCCTTCCCGCGCAAGTCGATTGCCGAGGACATTGTTTTGAGAGGTTGCGATCCTGGTGGTTGGTGTTCTGTGCAACTCCTCCGGTAGTGGTTCGACAGCTACGGCCGGCGTCGCGCGATCTTCACAATCATGGGCAGCATTATGTCACCTTTATTTGTCGATCCTGAAGCGTGTCTTCTGGGCTAACTAGAAACGGACCGACAACTCTGTCGAGATCTGAGTCATGCTGGTTCCCCAGGTCGGCGGCGGCGTCATCATGAACGCCTTCGGCTACACGTACATATGGGAAATCATGCCCTTTCCCGCTCGCCCAGACACGTTGCAGGTGCCTTCGGCCTTGCCTACGCGTTGGTCGTTCTTCTGTCTGTAAGAGGCTTAGAAATTTACTAAATCATCCCACCACAAATCATTCACGCCGTCAATCTGATGATGGCTGTGCATTTGGTGACGTCGACTCTCTCTATGGGCGGCTTCTTTGACTTGCCAATGTGGCTCCGTCAAGTGAGCGCATTCCGTACTCGTCGGCACTGAAATCGACGAAGGCTGAGAATGAGGTGGTTTGGAGCTAGGCAGAGACTGCTTCTCTTGGGATGATAGAGGAGAGTCCGTCAGGCCTAGATCCTGCTGCGACGTAGAATGGACCTTGCTTTGGCCAGCTTTGGACTCTAGAGCTGTTGCCTGTTGAGATACAGGACCTCGCGAGGCAGGATTTAATTTCTGGATCGCTTGAGAGAGCACCAACAGCGCAAAATCTGCCGAGGCGTACATTTCGCGTAGTCGTTGCAAGACCTTGACGCAATCCTGAAGGCGTTCCTGCGACTCTCGACTCGTTGCCGAGGTGGTTGACCGGGCATCTGCGTGAAGGACAACACAGGCCGGGAGCAAGACGGCCACGCTTGTATTGGGGACACTGTCGGTCATGTTGCGGGCGACGATGTCCCGATACAGGGAGGCCACCTTGCTTGCAGCATCATATACCTTCATCTTGGACCCCTTCTGAGTCTCCGTCAGATGCTTTGCGGAGGCGATCATGCACAGCGGCCGATGCAGGGTACTGGTGATGGCGATATAGACGCTAGCTACCACCGCGCTGTGCAGATACACAACACGGTCGCCGACAGGACTCGAATCATGTTGCGTCTCGGAAAACGAATAGCGTACCTCCACGGGCAATCCTTCGTACCACGTTTCGAGGTCTCGATCGCGCCTTCCCACTTCGGTTGCGGAGGACGGCGACTTGGGCAGCAGCTTCATAGTGGCTTCGTGAGTTCCACCGATCTTCTGCGATGGTGTCTCGTACTGTAATGTCAGAATATCTGCAACGATTTTGCATAGCTCGACCAAAGCTATGCAGAGCCGGACCAGGTTTGCGTGAGTTGGCCCATCGCCGGTGGCGCAGGCGGACCCAATCATGTGTTCGAAATCAGACAGGGAGGTGCATGCTTCGAAGTCCTCGATGCCCAGTCCCTCGACGCAGCATTCCTCCTCCTTGATCCTCATCGTCCTCCGCATCCCCGCTGCGACCAGCCGATCACGCATATAGCAGCCCCACCATATTCGCTTCCAAAGCCTCTTCTCCTGGACGGTGCCGGAACTCTCCTGGGGAATGCAGTTGAGACCGACGGATCTCGCAAAGGCAACCGCTATTCCAACCCAGTACCAAATGTCTTTGGGATGGTTGGGGCTCTCGTACCAGTATGTCATTAGTAAAACGCACTGTATAATAGTGACTCGATCCTCCTCAAAGTCCAGGTCGTAGAGCATTTTGACCTTTTGGAAATATCCCCTTTGGTAAGCCCGGCGATTCTCGTAGCCCGTAACGTAATTCATGTCAATAAACGTGGTGCCCGCAAACATGACTGCTTGAAGTAGCATCAAGCTGATCGTGTCGCTAGGGTCGTCTCTGTCAATGGCACGCAGGAAGTCGCGGAGATCGATGATGGGTAAAAGAGGGTGCACATATTGGATGTAACACCGAAGCAGCTCGTTGCGTTGAATGGTCGCCGGGATATCAAAAGCTCCTTTCCTTTGGAGGTAGTCGAGGTCTTCGTTGGAGATATGCGTCGGAATTGGGCGAAGATAATGTGGTAGGATAATTTGTGGTGTTTTCTCAGGGGGCTGGCCCTTTTGACATGACGGATCGAACTGGTTGGACATGATCGTCCACATGATGGAATCATCTGCCGGTTCAAGAGTCCCCTCGGGCTCCGCCACAACCTCCTGGACTGATTCTGTGGGATGAATGAGCGGGAGAGCGGCGAAATCTGGCGGCGGCTAGCAAACCTTTCTCCGGGCAACCACCTTGAGGTTCATTCCCCTGATCATCGGAAGGCGACGTATTCTCATGCCATGGTGTGCTTGCAGCCACTTCCTGCGAAAGAAGGGTAGCTGGCGTCATTGAACAGAATGTCTCAACATAACTGGATCTAGGATTACGTCAAGCCAGTGATCATAATCCACAGGGATATACATTTACCTGCGACGTTTGCTCTTTGGGACTTCACAGACCATTCCATCTAGTCGACAGTTGGTGCAGGATGCTGGACGGCGGAAGATAAAGTCACAGCGGACTTTTCGATGTCGACATTGGGTGCAAGCCTGCGAGGCTCGTCTCTTCACAGGCTTTGTCGAAATAAACCGTATGCCCGAAGAGCTCTGGGGTTTTGAATGGTTGGTCTGGGTTGAGTTGCTCATGTTTGACTATACAAGGTCAGAAAAAAAAAAGTGGCAGAATGATGAGGATGAAGTTGCTATCGTAGGAGTTTCGGTGAGGCTTGAAAATAGCTTACGGAATTGACTTGTGATAGGCCGGAAGCCTCATTGATGGTGCGGGTCACGAGTACTCCTGATGCCATGAAACGCGGCAATCCGCCTTCAGCATGGAAGTGATGATAGGATACTCAGTGTTTACGAACAAATTCCCGATAGTATAATTATTTGGAGCTTCTCCTCAAAGTCGTGTGAGCTTGTTGGGGCCTCAAGGAAGGACATAAACACCCCCACTCTGCCTCGGTTAACTACCTCGGGATCAGCGCACAAGGCGGAGACTAGCAGAGTATCTTGACAGCAAATGTCTGCCATTTATAGGCACAGACCTTCGAACTCCAGAAGGACAAATGACACTCCTAGCCGGTGAGACCGTAATATATTATATGCAGCCAGCGGACAATGGAAAGCGAAGACGGAAGGTCTGTACGCCTCGCTGCGAGCCCAGCAACAAACACGCGTGAGATCCTGGAGGATAGACCAAGACCCACGGGACATGGTAAAGAGAGAGGGAACGAACTGCGCCATCCCCATTTCTAGCTTCTTTAGAGATATCGATGTAGCAGTAGGGCATGATTGAATTTCGATTCACGCGGTTCGCCTTGATGCGGTACCGTGGCTCTCCTTGCAGCTATTCATCGCATAAGCGTGGCCTCTAGTCGGTCATTTTGTTAGGTTTGTGGGTGACGTCTTTGAACCCCAATATGATCTTGACGGGGTCATCTCCTGCTCGTCGTCACAACGGCTTAGAGGGGGCTTCCTGGCTGCTTCGTGCGTGTCGAGCGCTCCATTTTCTCGCCAGTTAAGCTGAGCGGCATATCGATTGGTTGACAGATTTGGAGAAGTGAAGAATGGGATCAGGAAGCAATAGTTAGTGTAGACTGCCTTAGCTGAACCCAGGACTCATTTTTCTGCATTCTGATTCTATCTGTAATGATGGAGAGACACAAGGGGTCATCTGGAGAGACAGTCGCTGGTGAAGACGCCTGCAGAGCAATATAGCATTCTGGACCAACTCAAGCCTGCAGGTTTGTCTTCAGAATCTGGGATACCCGAAAAAAACGGCAGGGGCTGGTGCGAATTTGTTCCTCAAAGTGAAATTCGGCATCAGCTCCCGTGCTCATTTGTGTTGTTCTTGGAAAACTCCGCAGGATTGTGGTGCATAGGATGAGAATCGCCCTAGCCTTAGCTCAACAGTCGTTAATTGCGGTGTTGAAACGATTGGCGACATGGATATCTCGAATGTCGGACTCTCATGAATGGAGGATTTATGCAGGAAAAGAAGATTCTTACTCGGCGAGTCGGGAAAAACGGGCAAAACGGGCAAAACAGGGCCAGGAGGTCACAATTTCAGTGAACCAATCTGACCAATATCGACTTAGCGCCATTATATAAGCGTCTTGGCGTCAAATTCTAGCTCCTGAGGTCCCCAGTCTCCTTTGCTCTTCCTCAGCCCTGTGCTCACACACACACACACACACACACACTCTCTCTCTCTCTCTCTTTCTGCGTGTGTGGCCGCCGTACCTCCCCTATTCCAGCCTCCATTCCCTCCTGTTGGCGCTTGTGATGTACTAAAGTCTACCACACAACTACAAACAGACTCGCTAAAAGTATCAATGCGGAGGGAACGAATGTCCCCGCAGCGGATGAGCTCGAGGCTGTGGCGGAGCTCGACTCAGAGCTGGAATTCGTCGATGGGGACGAGCAAGAACCAAAGGTAGTAACGCTCACAGTTGAGCTGTTCTGACACTGATCCGAAGGCAAGAGAGTGGCGTTATTGGTGAAGGTAATGTCGGCGCACTGTTTTGAAGATCAATCAGCCAGAGCCTGGGGCAATCCTGGGTGAATAAGGTGTTATGCATACGTTGTACAAGCCTTCACCATTGTGACCGGCTGTTGCAAATCGGATCGACACCTGCGTCCCCTCCTGAATGGGGAGACCAGGCGGTAGTGTCAGCTTGGGGAAGCAAAGATTTCCTGGCCCGGTCTCGTTGAGCGGCGCAGAGAACAAGGTGATGTTAAAATCTGACGAGTTCGCCCCGAAGCCGAGGTTGACGAAGATGTAAGCGGCAGCATCATGGAGAGTGACATTGAGAGATCCTCCGGTGAGAGGCCACTCAGTTCGAGGTGTTGCTGAGTTATCAGATATCCCGGCACCTAGAAACCAAAGAAGTCTGTGTGAGCCCTGGGTCGTGCTCTAGTGAAAAAAAGTCCTCACATATAGGGATAGATCCTCTGCGAAAACGGTAGGTCGAAAGAGTCTGCGCGCCACTGAGGATACCAGATTTGGGTGTGTGCAGACACCAGCGAAATCAGGGGCGCGATCCCAAGACAGAGCATTGAAGACCGCATCTTGTCAATATTAAATCGAATGGGTTGCAGCTGAGGGCGACTCTTGTCAAAGATGAACTGCTATCATGCATTCCACAAGGGCGGGTGCGAAGCATTTATGATCAGGATGCTTATCTTGCTCAAGCTCATTTAATGCTTCACGCAAAAGCTTGTCGAGCGTGACAGGAGTCGATGGTCCGTTGACTCTTTGCAAGCCACATGGGCCCTAAACCTATCAACAGAACATTTGTTGTGGTCGTCTACGAAGCTAGTCTGCGAGGCTAGCACCAAGCCGGAAGTTGGCCGAAGTTGAGCAAGTTTCCTCCCAACACCAGCCCTGTTAGAAGAGCCATGCAGACACGGATATTCGGCTACCAATGCAGTCTGCCATGTGTTTCGACATCACATCTTCTACGAGAGACAGCGGTCGCCCTTTTTTTTTGCCCTCTGGTGTTCTCTTCCTCCTTTCTTCTCCAAACCGTACAGCTAAAGTAAAACTGCCAGCCAGCAAGAAGTCATGAGAAACGCCAAAGTCACCTCGCTCCTCGCCCTCATATCCCCGCCAATCTGTGCTTCTCACTTCATTGTTCTAACGCCGCCACCTCTCGGAAACAACATTAATAATGAAGCCCAATCGCCCTGCGGCGGCTTCAGTCCATCCAGCTCCGACAATATAACAGATTTCCACGTCGGAGGTGATGCCGTCGGCCTCACAACCCTTCATGCACAAGCATATTTTGCTTACCGTGCCTTGTTGGGCACATCTCTGACCACACCCAACTAGACTATCCTAATCCCAATCGTCGAAGAATTCGGTCTGAACAGTTTCTGCGAGCCTGCCCTCACAGTACCGGCTTCTTGGGCAGGATCCCCCGGGTTGCTCCAAGTCATCCAGGATGCAGAGGATGGCGTGCATTTCCAGGTATGTGTTCAACCCCTGATGCATTTAGAGTGTGAATTTTGCGCGCTGGAATAAACAAGGAACTGCCTCAACTGATCTTTTCGAAACCTTAGTGCATGCACGCGAACTTTGTCGCAGGAATGGGCACACCCTCATCTGCATGCAGCAATTCATCGGGTGTTTCTGCACAGTATGCAGACGATCCAGCATTTGACACCATCGAGGGTGGTGGAAGCTCTGCGTCCTCAACGCCGTCTACAACGCAGTCTTCTACTTCCTCAACCCAAACAATATCGCCATCCACATCATCGGTTTCGGCTTCTCCATCTACCTCAAAATCTGCTGCTCCTCCAACAATCAGGCTTAGTAATGCAGAGGGTGGACTCCTGACTGGATTTCTGGCTGCGCTGTTGGTTGCTTGAACGTAACTGAGGGACCCCATGATTTTGACATGTCGTTGGAAATGTGGCAATACTCAGGCTTCATTTTAGAACAACATTCAGTCTCAGAGTCCATGTAGAGCATCGTTCGACTGAGCGGAAATGCAGTTCTTTGCTCTTCCAGGTAGAGAGGCCCATGTTGGCAGGCTGCTAGCCTAATTCGGCTAGACTTGTTTGGTCTTGGCATTGCGACGACCCTTCACCTACTGGGTACATAGCTCGACAGCTGAATACCTCGTTCTTGCTCACTGCCACTCCAGATAGCTTTTTCTCCATCAATAGACTAACCAACCGACCTAGCCCTGTCCTCCAGATTACATTCAACTGCCCATCGAGCTGAATCTGATTTCTATATTTGTGGAGAAAGCGCTCCGTCTATGTCTTGGCAGGCTCCTTGCCAAGGGATGGATTTCCGCCCTATGGCCCCGAATACGAACAATTTTCAGCTCTTCCCCTTCCGACTTCAATGTTCTATGGTCAGACTGAGTGCAAAATATCCATAAATAAGAACATGGAAAAGCTCAGACCAGAAGTCGCAGATGTGTACTGGCAATTCTTCTCCCAGCGCCAGCCAGCACATTACTTTCTTTAGCGACTCGTTCACAAAAGAAGGTGGAATTTCTCCTACCAATTTGCGGCTGAGCTAGCCCCAGAGCGGCTTCCTTGGCTAGTCAATCGTAGGATTGTTCCTCCTTGAAAGTTGAGCAAAAGACGGGCTGGTGCCCCATCTTCAGCCCAGATACGTGATCATCCTCCTTTTTTCCCGTCCATCTTGAAAAGCTAACAAAAGTCGCCCCTTCCTCCCCCCAAGCATTTGCTTTATGCTTTCTTTCCGCCTTCTCGTTGTCCTGCTGGCTTTGTGACCCTTCTACTCGAAAACATCTTTCACAGAAACAGGATCTGAAGACGGGACGTCTCTTGATGTGCGACAATCTCTGGCTCGTTCTCATATAATGGCCCTCCCGCTGTGGGTCTCTACCCAGTTATTATGGGTGGGACACTTTTTGACGGCAGTAGTACGATCAGAAGTGGGATATGTCCATCCTTGCGCGAAAATTGCAGACATATACGATCTTTCCAATGGTATATCATCTAGACTGCTGTGCCCTTCTCCGCTGACGAAATTAGGTGACGTGCTTCTACTCAGCCCAGAACTCGCGTACGAATGCCTAAGCTCAGTACCCGTCAAACAAGAAGATGCGCAAACTTTGGTTGATAGCCTTCGAGGCTATCTCGAGATCCAAAGCACTCTTGACTATTTAGCTTTCCCCCCCTCCGGATGGCTTTTCCCACCTGTTGATATCATTGATACTCTGAGTCAAATTCAACAGAAGGTGGCAAAAAATGAATATTCAAGCGAGTACGACTTGCAAATTGATCTGCATACGATGGCACTGCTGGGAAAAGACGACCATTTTACCACAAAAGGCCCAATATTGGGCGCACTGACCTTTCACCGGGCCGCATCGTCCCTAATCTCCTTGTCTGAAGACGGAGTACAAAACCCATTGGTATATCTTTTTGGTAAGCTCGCCAGGGGGGGATCGTTGTCGTAGTCTCAACACTGGCAGCAATCTGTTACTTTTCCCGGCTCCATCTTCCCACAGATGAGCTTATATCCCCATCAAGAATCATACCACGGGCACTAACGTACGAAACAGAGGACAGATACTATCGAGATGATGATGATCACCCATGGTTACGATCAGACGCAGAGTTTTCTCCAATTATCAGGATCAATGGCTTTGATGTTCAAGAATATATACAGATCGAATCATTGACCGGCACATCACAAGACCCAGATGCTTTGTATAACGGCTTGATGTATCCTTATGGACTGCTTTTCGACAGTCCCGAGTTTTATCCTGGACCTTATACAAACCTGACATTTCACAATGGCTCAACCAAACCGTTCAATAACTACGCGCAATGGGAGGGAAATCTCACCGGAATTGTTGATGGGTATGGAATGTACGAGCGGTTTTTCGCAGTTCCAGATTCCATTGATGAGTCTGGAGCGTCTGCATATGCGAAACCGAGAATGAAGCGGCAATTACCTGCGCCTGACGTGCTCTCTGACGATAGCGGTTTCATCAAAGGGTATTGGGGCGATAGTGTGCCAACCGATGTCGCGGTCATAGTCATTTCCAGCTTTTCCCCTGGCGAGAATGGTAGTTCGGATGTAAAGTTCCAGAAAGCCCTGCAAAAAATTCTGGCATCTGCCACAGAGAACGGCAAGAAGAAGCTTATAATCGACCTGCAGGGGAATGGAGGAGGATCGGTGGAATTGTGCCTGGATACGATGGTACAACTATTTCCTGATACGACACCCGACACCAAGTCCAATATGAGGGCCTCAGGAGCTCAGCAAGCTGTCATTCAGTACTACAGCGAAATGACCCAGATTGCCGAAGACAAGGATCCCACCACCGAACTGGACAAGGAAGAACTCGAAGCCGAGGAGTGGTACTCGCCTTTTGCCTACCAGGCTGTCATGTCGCCCGTATCCAAGAACTTTGACAGTGTGAATCATTTCTATGGCCCCTACCGCGAGGGTCCGGGATATTTCACCTCCTATTTCCAGGAAAACTATACAAATAACGATTACTCTTTGGTTGAACATACGGAGATGAACATCACACAAGCAACTCCTGGAGCACAGTGGCCATTCAGCCCGGAAAATATGATTATCTTGACTGACGGGTAAGAATTTGTGCAGAGCACTACCTTGCCCTTTGTGAAACGTAATTTTGTTCCATCAGCCACTCCCCAATTGCTGATGGTTGCTAACAAGTTGTTACAGGATCTGTGCGTCTGCGTGCTCGATATTCGTCGAGTATCTGAAAAACAAGTTCCAAGTAATGAGCATCGTTGTTGGCGGACGGCCACAAACAGGTCCTATGCAAACGATTGGCGGAGTCAGAGGCAGCAGAGTATTCAACGGCGATTGGTTGGAAGCTATGGTGGCGGCATATCTGAATCACACTGATGCCCACCCTGGATCTGGAGATCCGACATTCGAGCACTGGGATTATGGGCCTCGAAATCGCTTTGGGACCGATGGTCTACGGGTGAACTCGTTCAACGCCTATCGAATGGGAGAGGTGCACAACACTCCCCTGCACTTCGCTTACGAGGCTGCCGATTGCAGGATCTGGTATACTCCGGAGATGATCGAGGACATCACGGTGCTTTGGAACCGGGTGGCAGAGCTTGCGTTTTCCAACCGTGTGGGAGACGTCATAACCTCGCCTTACTGCGTCGAGGGAAGCACCAAGCACCCGACAAGCATTAGCGGTGGCGTCAAGCAGGGAGAGTTGGGCCCACAGACGCCGCCTGCAACCGCCTTCCCACAATACACCGGATGGATCGTGAACGGGACAAAGATCACGCAAGACAATCTGGGCCGTGCACATAGAGTTGGCGCACCCAGCACATACAGCAGTAGTGGCGGCGACGACGACGATACCCCCGTCGTCGATCCGGTCGCTCTGCAAAATTTCAAGGACCTCTGTTCCGAGTATATCACGGAAGAGGAATGGTTCCTTAAACTTATGTGCCTGGCTGTACAGTGACAGACCTGATTGGATGCCGGGCAGATATGTGCTCCTTCTATACAAGCAGTGAACACAAGGCTACCTTCCGCGATTAAACATTACTCGGATCTGGCGAGCAGGATCGACGGTAGACCACAAAGTATCAACTAACCGAGTCTTGAAGGTCAAAAACGTAATCCCCAAACTTGTCTTGGATCCAGCTCAACACCTCGTCCGGCCCCCGGCCTGCCATTGGCATCCAATGACGACCTCATATATTTCTTGTAAAGACCATTTGTCATGCTTTGTCAGATGTTGGCGATAACTGCTCCTCTGAACCACGTCAGAGCGGTCGCAGCACCACCCTGGAGGTAGTTGGCTGCAATTGCGTCCTGAGTGAAACATTTGCATGTAAGGATCATGGACGCCACACCTGCGGCGATGGTTGCTGCCCGTTGCCCCGGGTGATGATCTTGCCCCCTACAAACGCGAACTCGCTGTAGTGACGGAACTGTAGCTCGTGAACCTGCCGTAAGAGTCGCAAGTCGCCATGGCGGAAACGTCTTGGTAATACTGCGCAGCATATGTCGTTTCCTCGTTCGTGCCTTGGTTTGATGTGCTGCAGACAACCACAATATCTTAGCGAAATGCACTGGTGATTGCATCTTCGAGCGTTGTACTTCCTTCTTCTAAAGTCGAAACTCATGCTTATGACGCGGACGTCGTGGTCTGTTGCCCAATTGATCGCTTAGTTGGATAATCAGTCATTGGTTTGAGTTCAACTGCGTCTTGCAGACCTTACTGGCCCGAGGAGTCCTTGTAATCCCTCGAATTCTCGTAAATCTGATTGGTAAGGGCGTTAAGCGACGCAACGAGTTCCCTTGTGGCATCATCCAGAGTGGAGGGTTTCTTGCTTCGGAGCCCATTGTAGCAATTCAAACACACAGAAAGTCGAACTCTACCAGCCAACCGAGCCTGAAGTAACAACCGGAGGAAGTCTAGCTAGAGTACTAACCGATGCTATTGATCAACAACCATCTTCCACCCAATATCACGCCAAAGGGGTTATCCATAATATCCGAAGCCTCACCTACTGCGATGCGATTCGAGTTCCACTCTCCTTGCTGGATTTCTGTACCTTGGCTACCATTTCTGCCTCATCAATAAAGAGGATGCGCGGGCGTAATTCGTGATACAATGACAATATTGCTCGCACATACTTTTCTGCTTCACCGACATATATCTGGTCCACATCGGCGCCTGATACTTCAAGGACGTGGACACTTCAGCATTGCGCTATGGCTCTTGCAAAGATGCACTTTCCCGGTGCCAGGTAGTCCGAAGAGAAGGGGTGCTTGACATGCATTGTTTGGTGAGTAGCCCATACTGGAACTGCTCTGAGTGCTGAGGAGGCAGAATAGTCATGCCTTCGAGAGCCTCGATCATGAAAGATCAAGTCCGACATCATCCATGGTCGTATCTGATTTTCCTGACCGATTAGTGCGAGTTTCCCAAGCCACTGGGTAGCTTCACTCACCGGTCTCCACAACACCAGCCAACAGGGTTTCTTCACATTCGTTACAATTCCCCTTCAATTTCTTAAGGTCGATAGCTCTGGGTACACTCTTGGCTTTGTCTCCACTGTTCGATACACCGTGACTTGCACGCTGAGCGGTCACTTGTCTTTCCAGGGTTCACTGTGTGGGCGTCATTCCTTACAATGGAGTTATTAAAATCGTTTTTCGGTGCGTGCTTTCCTTTCTGCATTTGTGATGATGCGCCACCAGGTATTGAATAGAAGTCTCCCTGGGTTGAGCTGCTGATGCAGAAGACTATCCAGGTCAAGAGCCAATCAGTAAGTGGTCAGAATAGATCAAATTCTATGGTTTCCATGTGCGAATGTTTGGAAGTCTGCAAGGATTACTCCGCACAGCACAATCCGGCGAGTAGACTCGGAGGGAAGATCACACGAGGCTGAAGTGGAGAAGCTGCTAGGTAAGGTTCATGGGGTACTTGTTTAAAGCGGCAAGCGGGATCATACGCCCACATAGGAACCACACTTTTCCTCAATTCCTCTATCAACACGAGGATAATGCGCAAACTTTTTACACGTACAATCCAACACCTATCTGCATCTTTCATGCCTACAAGACGAGAAATCAATCATGTCCGCATCGTCCTTGACTGGGACGGCACACTTACCAAGCGCGACACGTTGCACAATGTCGCCGCGATCGGCTATGGGCGCAATCGGCATCGTGATCTCGTGCCATGGGACCAGATAGTCCAGGCTTACCTGTCGGACTACACTGAGCACGAGGCCTCGTATCGCCCGGCGAAGAAAGACCGCAGGGAGATTGCCCAGGAGAGCGCATGGCTGGCGAGTTTGAGAGATGTCGAAATGCGAAGTGTAACCAGGGTGCTAGACGCTGAGATCTTCGCGGAGGTCACTGAGCAGGACGTCCGCGTGGGAGCAGAGGTCGCAGTACAGAGGAATGAGATCCAACTCCGAGATGGGTGGAAAGAAGTTCTCTCACTCGCGCGTCACCATCCTAGGGATGAAGTTGCAGATAAACATCCATCTCCCGTCTCCATCATCAGCGTGAATTGGAGCACCGCCTTCATAAGAGCATGTCTATCAACAGCGCTCGGGGACTCTATATCACTTATGAAAGGCGCAGTAGACGCTATCCCGATTCTCTCCAACCGCCTCCCTTGCGAGACCACCGACGGCATCTCGGAGCCCGCTAGTATCCGGACCAGCGCCGATAAACTATCCGCTTTCCAAAATCTGCGAGATAGAGAAGAAGAAAATGAAGAAGATGGTCCTGTCTTCTACGTGGGCGATTCACCCACAGACTTTGACTGTCTGCTCGCTGCCGATGTGGGCATCTGTGTGCGTGACGAGCCGATGGGCAGCGGCCAGGCCGCGTTGAAGGAGAGTCTGGAGCGGGTCGGCGTTGAGGCGTTGAGGCTTGATTTGGACTCGTCGGATAGGTATCTTAAAGAAGTCGCTGGTCGCGGGGGAGGACAAAGGGAGGGAAGCAGTAAGCGGGTCGTGTGGTGGGTGAGAGACTTGAGGGAAGTAGCGGGCTTCGCCGAGAAGTTACATAACTATCTAGATTGATTCGGGCATGCAGGTGACTATTAGACTCAAGCCTGCAGAATATGGTCGCGGAGAGTACATCAATAAATCTCGAGCTACAGGGTAACACCATCCCCAAACTTTCGATTCTAGCGTTGGTGGCCGGATCAAGCATCCTCCTGGTGTAGGCTGAATCGATCGATCGATATCAAAAGCATATCACTAATCTCTTCAGAAGATTAACTTGTGCCGGGTGACCCTGGAGCATCCCTAGTACCACCGCCTCACCGTCATGAGCCGCGCAAGGCAATAGTTGAAATACTGGGTAGCAACACTCGAGAACGATCCTACTGAAGCTCCAGGTAGAGATAGCTCAGGTCGCAGAACATTGACACCAAACCCTGCAGAAATCGCGCTCGGCAAAATCGGCGCTTGTAATGGAAGTGAAAAGGAATGAGGGAGAAGGGTCCCTCTGTTGATCGCCGTTGATCCTGTTTCAAGACTGCCTGTCACAGCGATATCGATACGTCCAGCCTGTTTGGGCAAGTTAATATATAATAACCTCCCCACTAGATCCTTTACGGATGTCTGGAGTTCCAGCGATTCCAGAAATGATCCAGAGGATATAGAACAGTTGTGCGTTCACTGCCCTCCCGGAAAATGAGCCAAGGACGCCAACTGCGGCCAACCTAGCAATCCAATTGGAGTTTGCTCTAACCACAGATGATTCCAGAGGTAGAAGGATATCATCCCAACCCTCTAAGGAGATCAGGCACCGAGATAGAGCAGTATTGAATTGATGTATTCCCGGGTTCTCGAGCAGCCACTTTGCCGCCCTTCGTACTTGGCCACGCTCTACTTGCACGTAGTTGAAAAATAGACACAGGCCTGGACTGGAGTTATCTCCTCATGGAAGCCTTCCGTGTCTTCATCCTCACTTGCCATAGGTAACTGTTCCGCCACATCTATCTGTTCAAAGCCAGTGCTATCCCGAAAGGAGGCCTTTGTTACGGTATGATGACATATTGCACGAAGAATTTAACTCCAAATCGCAGTCGATCATTAAGGCTCTTCTTAATAAGTCGCCATTGGCATTCTACGTTTGCCCGTATATCATCGACCTCATGTCACATAACAAAGGTTCTCTTGGCTTGAGATTTTCAACAGGCTGTCGAGTTCCTTTTTATTGCAGTACGTTTTCTGAACCTCAATTACATACTTAGGAGTGAATCCCTCTCGTGTTTGTAAATGTTGGCGGATGCTGATGTTTTTAGGTTCTGATCCGCGACGCAAAGCCCGAGGCATACCGGATTTTGGTGGTTGCCACGCCCCTCCACACCGGCAATTGGCGTGGAATGCTACCGAGGAAGTTATCTGCTCTAATGATGGTAGGCAACCAACAGAAACCTCAGGTAATGATCCGAATGAATGGGCAAGAAAAAAACGGAAGGCTAAGAAGGCAAGTCTCCGCCCCGATGACTCCTGCGAGACTTGGAAACGCCTTCAACGCAACCCTCCATGATGCGTTCATCTAATTGCCGCGCTAGGACCTCAATGGCAAGCACTCATTATAAGCACTAAGCGCTTCGATGAAGCACTTCTTGGAGATCATCACATCGTCCCGTTATGACACACCTCTCAAGTTTTGAGCCGTACGCTGCTTAGCTTCTCTGTGGCCAGATTAAGGCTCATATCTAGGAGAGCGTACCTCTTTGACAAGCCCATTCAGTCGTTGAGCTGTGGAGATGCACCACCAGGGGGTGGGGCTTTCGTAAGTACCCAATCAACTCAATGTAGGAAAATAAATCCTCATATGGGTAGGTCACACAACTAAGGATCTGAAGATTATTCTTCTCCCAGACTCAATGCCCTCAATGCTGTTTCTTCCAAATGCAAGCCCATTATTAATTGATTCAAAGCTAGACTATGCCTCTATCGTGTGTACCCATGTAGACGACCTGGAGCGAGCAAGGAAGTTGTTGCGAATACATACAGTAGAAGATCTCCAGACTCCACGCCAGGCCAAGTCACCCGTTGTGGACTTTTTATGTCGAATCTCTGACTGCTGCTCCTACAGGCCATGGAACTAGTGAATCTGGAGGAAAAGTTTGTACGACGGTGCTTGAAGAGGTCGAAGCGATGCAACAAGAATGGCTGCAAGGGTGAATCTAAACGGCAGCGGAAGTTCTCGGTAGAAGAGCACAAAGCTACGCGGGAACGCTTAGCTATAAGATCCCAGCAGATAAGAGTCTATGAAGTGCTTCAGACCTAGACTATTTCCTACCTAGTATTGTAACAGGGCACTTTAGGGTTCGGCGTACACGTACAACAACGCACAGAGGCCTATCCAGCAGATCGGGAATCGAGAACGCGTTTCTAGTTAATACTGACAACAACACCACTAACATCACCCAGAGGAGCAGCGACTAGAGCTACGAACACCTAGTACAGCGGGGGCATCGAGAAATAGAACAGAACTAATAAAACACTTAGAAATTAGATAGACAGCGCTAAAAAACTATAGAATTCATAATACTCTGCTTAAACTCGTAATGAATGGCACACTGCCAGCACTATAAACTGTTCCGCACTCTCTTCTCTGCCAGCCCATTTAGGTTTGACATGTGACCTGATAGATCTCTGTCTGCCACCGCTCTACCAGCCCAGTATAGCTCATCATAGCATAGCCACCTCGCCTTGTTACAGTATTTTCTTACAACTTCGCTTGGTTGGCTTAACGCTTGGATGACTTCCTTCGCTCCGCGATCACTAGATCTCACCGCTCCATCTATATAGCCTTTCCATGCGTAGGTAGTTTCTGTGCCAACAAAGTGTATCTTCTCATGTGGAGTCCTAAGTGAATGCTCATGGAGTGTCATAATGCCTGGTGGTGCGACAGGCACAGTACAAACTCGAGACGATGGGTCTTTGCTCCAACTGCGCTGAACCACTGCAAGGGGCTCTGGTACCTTCACATAGGGACCAAAGATCCGTTGAATATGGCCAAAATTAGCCTTTGTACTGTAACAAGGCAAGGTGGCTGTGCTGTGATGGGCCGTGCTGGGCTGGTAGAGCGGTGGCAGAGAGGAAAAGTTGTCTAGTCACATGTCAAACCTAAATGGGCTGGCAGAAGGGGGTGCAGAACAGTTTACAGTGCTGGCAGTGAGCCATTCATTAGAGATTGAGCAGAGCATCATAAATTCCATGGTTTTTGGCGCCGTCTACCTAATTCCTAAGTGTTTTTTATCAGTCCTGTCCTATTCGTCGATGCTCCCGCTGTGCTAGGTGTTTGTAGCCCTAGCCGCTGCCCCTCTGGGTGGTGTTGGTGGTGTTGTCTTGTCAGTATCAACTAGAAACGCGTTCTCGATTCCCGATCTGCTGGACAGGCCTCTGTGCGTTGTTGCACGTGCACGCCAAACCCTGAAGTGCTCTGTTACAGTACGTTCTGCTTTTGGATACTTGGACAAATGACGTCCGAGATTACCGTTGGCAAAGCAGGTCAACGAGAATTGGCCTTTTTGGTCATTACTCGTGTCCCGACCAGTGGAGAGGGGCCCATTGAATGACATGAAGGCCCCAGAGAGACCAGCATTGCGCCATCACGGTTCTGAATAGAGGATGATGTGCTTGAAGGAAAATGACTGTACACTGTGTTTTGCAAGCTCGAGCTTTGCTGGAGGTAGTGGAGGATCGAACGTGATGCTCCTGTACAAAATCGTTTGGACCGAGAAAATAACACGTTTGCACAAGAAATCGCCGCGAGCTGCGGAGACGAAGACACCTTCTGGAGATTGAGCGATCCGGAATACAGGAGAGCTGAGTACAACTGAGTTGGCGTGTAACAAATCTGCCAGCCCAAGCGACACTGACTGTGAGCCTGTCGACAACTTTATCAGCATTCACCTCAGTCTGAATTGGCTCTGCTGCGGTTTGATACTCACCTCCAAGAAACCGAAGATGTTGGCCTCCATGCTTGAAGTCCGATCGCATCCGAGCGGCCCACCCCCGCCCTTCAAAAATGCCTCGAGGTGTTTGGCGTGGATACGATTGACCGGATCGTAGTCGATAATGTGGTAGACCAACTTGTACACATCCTTGACTGAGGCGCCGGCGGCCTCAAGCGCCCGAGCCAGGTTCTCCATCGCCAGGATGATCTGGTCATTGAGGTCTTCAGGGAACACTCTGTTCTCGTCGCAGCCGACCTGGCCGGCCGTTGCGACCATGCGACATGGTCCGGTGGTGGTGAGAATATGCGAGTAATGCGGTGATGGTTCGTAAAGCTCGGGTGGATTGATGTGATGCAGACTGGGAATGAACTTTGTATACGGAGCCTTATTGGATTGGATGATGTCTTTGTTGAACAAATTATAACTACACAAGAAACTTCTTTATGCTATGCAGGGCATTTATCCGACTCCTGTTCCGTTCTTCTTTTTTAGTAAGACACAATTCTATTCAAATATTTAGAAATTTCTTAGAGGATGTGGAGGGGCAAGAGAAGGCGTTCACTAAATTTAGTGCACAAAGAACGAAGATCCACGCCGGGACGATCGAGGTTCTCTTCTCCACCTAAAGCGCTTAGATAAAATCTCTAATATGTGGACGTCTTTCTCCTATTCACGATGCTTCGGCTCCATCTATATAGCTATCAGGCAACCTATCGCGTATTTATCTTTAAGCGAGAACGATTATATTTGACCTATACTAAGTAGCTTAAGAGCTTCGGTTATCTATCTTCTAGTAAGTCATCGAAGATAACCACCTTTTCGCTAATAGATATCTCATCGACAAATTTTCCCGCGCGACTCTGAGAGCCCTGGGCTACCCTGGGCTGTCAAGGTAAGTCTGCGTCTTACGCAGCCCATGAGACCGCTGGGCTCGCTGGGCTACTCTAAGAGAGCTCATGGGCTACTCTAAGAGGGCCCTGGGCTAATATAATAATTTATAACTTTACGAATATATAATTATACTAGTCGTTTAAACTAGTACTAACTAAGATTACTATATTATACTAAAATTAAAGTAGATATATATAAAATATAAGGTTTCGAACTAAATCTTAAATTATTAGCTTAATAACGTTAGTATTTACTAAGATAAAGACTTAGCGAGTTATCCGCTTTTAGTGTAAACCTTATTTCCGAAATAGAAAAGACCTTTTTAAATTTAATAATATTATATAATAAGTATATTATAAAAGTTACTAAAAATAGATAGTCTATAAGAGCTCATAGCCTAGATATAAGAGCTGTGAGCGACTGTGAGCTCCCTGGGCTCCCTAAGCATATAAGAATACTGTGAGTCGCGGGAAAAATTGCTGATGTTATTATAATAAGGCGAGGTGACTATACTATAATGGGCTATACTGGGCTGATAGAGCGGTGGTAGGCAGAGATCTATTAGGTCACATATTAAACCTAAATAGGCTAGCAGAGAAGAGGGTACGGAATAGTTTATAGTGCTAGTAGTGTGCCATTCATTACGAGTTTGAGCAGAGTATTATAAATTCTATGGCTTTTTAGCGCTATCTATCTAATTTCTGAGTGTTTTATTAATTCTGTTCTGTTCCTCGATGCCCCCGCTATACTAGGTATTCGTAGTCCTAGCCGCTACCTCTCTAGGTGGTGTTGGTGGTGTTGTTGTCAGTATTAACTAGAAACGCGTTCTCGATTCCCGATCTGCTGGATAGGCCTCTGTGCGTTGTTGCACGTGCACGCCGAACCCTGAAGTGCTCTGTTACAATATAAGCAGAAAAAGTTAAATGACACAGTATGCTGACCTTGCCTATTGGTAGATCGCAGGCAGAAATGTCAGTACTCCCTGGCCAAGACACGATATATAAAGGTGACAAGAGGACCTAGCAACCAGAAGTCTCAGAGTAGGTACTATTTGAAGTCATTGAAACAGAGCCCACCGTTTGATGTCAGCAAGCGTCAAGAAGCCTCACCCCCAGCAATCAAGCTCTTCCTTCGGCTGGAACAAGTCGCGCGTGGTGCTCTATCTGCGGCACAAGCACAAACATGTCGAACAGTGAACCATCTTTCTAGCCTCCGCTTGCAGCATTAAATACAAGTACCAGCACGCCTCCTGCAGCACCATCTATCCGTCATTCGAGAGCATTCGAGAGATCCTGAATTCTATGTCGACAGGTTCATCCTCAAAGGGGAATCTTATGGACTTCGCCAAAATGAACAATCATTATACGTTTTAGGGAGCAAGAAACCCTGAATTAAGTTTAAGAGAAAGCCAGGCGTTCAAGACACTCTTGGTCGACTCAGTCTGGAAATTCGGACTATGCAAGCCAAGCTCAGGACCAGTCGATATAAGCAGGCTTTCCATTGACACAACGGTGGATTTCCAGGCGGTTTAGACGCTAGAAAAGACGCTCATGTCATTATTGATGGGGACATTGATATTAGCAACAATGAGCATCAGCTGATCCTGCTCGGTACGCTTAATTTTGTCCGCGAAACGAAGCCAGGCACGCGCACTGCCGTCCCATTTAGCAAGACTGGACCGGGATATGTCTGCCTGTGCAGCGGCGGCGAGTGTAGCAAAGGGTGCCCTTCCTGCTTCCACGAACCGATTTGCAATGCTTTTTCGTCGCTCCTTGACCAGTTCGTACCACATTGAGACTGCTTCCGAAGCGGACCAGAATCGGGCAAGCATACAAGTAAGCAGCTAGAGGAGAAGCGTGGAAAAAGAGGATGTCACTGCGGCCCATATTGAGGTGCCGTCGACCCCAGTATATTGATCAAAAATACTGTCCTTGACACTACCGGACTCTTCCTTCTGAAGCCCTGAAATTTCAGAGACACGCCTTCCGTAGGCCTTGATCAAATTTGGGGAGGGGTTGCTGTTGTACACAGAATGAGAGTGGATTCATCTGCTTGATTGTGTTCTGTCCCTCTGGCTATTCAGAGAGACTCTGCTTGTTTATATACACTTTGGCCAGTAACCTGAAGAGCATTCCTGAAACCTCCTATTCCGTCGCCATCCTATCACAGGTTCGCAAGAGCAACGAGGTTGAGACAGATTGCGCAGTTGGTGACACGCCTAGCGTCTCAGGTAGTTTGCCACAGTGGTGCTCTCGCGACCCTGTCAACAGTTGCAGAAACCCTCGAAGAGAGCACCGAGGCTTCTGGGGGTGATGTGTATCGACCCTGTTTCTCCTTGTTCCTTACGCTTCTTGGATAGGACGTTTCAAAACCATGGTATTCTCTGGGAACCTCGCATTTGACGAGAGTGAAATTGAAATCGATGTTGGCTGCTGCGACAGTTACTTCGCTTGTTGCGGCAGTTAAAGGCCCCTGGAGTCTGCTGATAGCCGCAGGGCTTCCTCGCACAACACGAGCTTGATCTGAGTGTCGAGATCAGGGAGGCTGTCGTTAGTTTTTCCCCGGCGGCTGCTCTAGACAATAGATCTAGAATGTGGTCAAGATAAAAAGCGAGAGGATGTGGTGCGGAAGGTCATTTCCTGTCGGAGGGAGGCCCATGGATCATTCCCTGGCGGGAAGGCAACCTTTTCAGCCTCACAAGGCGATTTCTTGAGAAGAGGCTGGTGCGTAGTTGGTGCCTCACCTCCTTCGCTGGCTCGACATTTGGTGAACTGGCTGGCTGTATGAACGGCTGGGGCAAGATGGACGTGGTACAAGCGAGAAACGATTGGAAGCAGTGAGACAAGGTGCCTGTCATAAGGAGCCACAAGTGGTCCGTGCATCTGCTTCGCATTCTGCCCGAAAGGCTCAGGCTGACTCTGCATACGAGTTTCCCCAGTCTCGGCATTTTTCCTGGTATCAAGCAGACCAAAGTTCCTGTAGCTAACGACTCCATAGACCGCGAAGACCCAACGCCTCGCTAACATGCCAAAACGTTCACATTCGTCCAACTCTTTTCTCGAGTCATGCCGCAAGGCTGATGCCAAACATCTCGTGGTCTGCCGCAATCTTCTTCTTGAACAATCCCAAGTCCGAGATAAGCGCTTCCATCTCTGCCTGCATCTCAGCAGCTTCATCATCGATCTCGGATTCCGTCTCTACCTCGTCGCTAGAGGCCGTGTCGTCTTCATATATCATGTCTGGCGTTGGCGCCCTAGACCTCTCGTCGACAGATTCGGTATCTTCTTTGTTGATGACGATGGGGTTTTTGAGCTCATCAAGAACAAGCTTCAGATGAATGCTCAACGCTTCTTTTTCTTCCTCCAATTGTCGCACTTTGGACTCTGAAATAGCTAACTTCTCTTCCATAATCTGCAGCATGTTTTCATACTTGGTGGTGAATTCGCGAATTTTCTCAGATTGAGCTTCGGCGGACTCTTGCACAGCTTTCATCACAGAGGCACTACCGTTCTGTTGCTGCTGGCTCAGCGTCCACCTCAGTGCTCGGATTGTCTCTTGCATTTCATTGATCTGTGCGTCTTTCTCTGCAGATGAGACGTGATCCTGGTTCACAATAGCCTTTGTGCGGATGTGTTTGGCCTGGTCTGCATATCGGAGGGTTGAGAGGGTCTCATCGTAATCTGACGGTGCTATACAAGCAATCATGGCAGTCTTCGAGTTTCCTCCAAGTGAATCCTTCAACAGCCAGGTCAGGATTGAATCACGATAGGGCACAATGTCACGATTTGTCCGTTTGGAATGGTGGATTCGGGCGTGTTTGGGGTCTGCAAGCGCAGCAATCACTCTCCCCAGCGTAGTCAGGGATTTGTTGATGTTTCCACCTTCTCGAAGTCGCTGTCCAGTCGCTTCAGTTGCTTTGGCACGCTCAGATCCCGCTAAGTCCACAAGCCGTATCCGTGCCAATCTTTCCGTTGTCTCGTCTGTGCGGTAATCATGATGGATTTGTTTCAGCATGATGGTGAAGACTGCATGAGACCGGGAGGACGTGTCATTCATCTTGGTCGAAGCCGTGGTTCGGGAGCTGTCGCCCATCCGCATGTACTTCAGGATCTCATTGTAATTTTTGACTTGGATTTCCGTTAGGTCCTTGACATATGGCCCTTCGGTAGGGGATTCTCGGATTTTGAGATATTGTGGAGGTTCAGTTCGCGGCTGGAATAAGTCCCGCACATGCTCGTTGTAGACTTCGAAGTACGACACTCGGACGCTGTAGCTGATATTGGCGCTCTCGTTGGACTCGATGCGCTGGAACAAGTCTTCGCATGTTCGTGGTATCAAGCCGGGCTGCTCCTGAGTGCCCATCATGGTGTAACTCTTGCCGGAGCCTGTCTGCCCGTACGCGAAGATGCATGTGTGGTAGCCTTCAAAATTGTGGTCTAGGAATTCCTCTCCCAAGCAATTGTAGACGTCTTCCTGTGTAGCATAATGCTCATCTCTTGTGTTGTGGGACCAGAATGAATTGTCAAATGTGAACAACTTCTCCTCCAGCACCTTTCTCGTCTGCGCTCTTGCATTTGCGGGATCAGTCGAAGGAGGAACTAACAGCTTCGTCGACTGGGTGCGAGGGTTCATCTCAATTAGGCATTGTGCGCCTCTCTCGATTTCTGCCAAACATTATTAGCTTCGACTGATTGAGAGGCCATTGTACACTTACCGCGGGGAAGAAACCCCCTGACTCTGACGACGACTTTGACGTTTCCGCCAGGACCCATGCTGCTGTTGGTGGGCGTCATGGAGACACTCACAGGCGTCTTGGACCTGAGAGAGGGACTTGAGGCGGTCGAGTGTGTTGGGGTCTTTGATCGTGCGTCATGGGTGGTTGCGCGTGACGGCGGCACCATAGTCGAAGCTCTATTGAGAAGATGGATGCACTCTTGGATGACAGCGCGATATCTGCAGTGTAAGGAAACATACATGAAAGAAAAGTGAGGCCATCTAGCAGCTTAACGAAGCGCTAGCTTTGCTGCGGTGGGTTGGCTAGCGCCAAAACTGCGGTGCCTTGGTGTCCGTTTCAGGTTAGATCCAAACAATGACGTTGCCGCGCCCCGGACGGTGGTTGCCCCCCCGCTTCTTATCGCTTATCACCAATATCCTTTATGTACCCGGTACTCGGTATGTACCACCCTCGCCACGTATCACCCTTGATACCCCAGATCCCCTTACCGAGCACCTCCTACCTCCCACTACTTCGTACTATGTGCTGAGTAGGAGTACGGAGATACCTCTATACTCCATGCCCAGACCCCATACAAAACTCCATCCCCATTATCCCAGCTCTTCGATTTTCCGCTTTGTTCCTTTTCTCCCTTCCATGCCAACCACCCGAGACAAGGCGCCGTCCTCCGACCCACCATGTGCATTGATGACCTCTTCATCTTCGTCGGCGCGATCCTCTTCCACGCTAGACGGCGAATGCGGCAGCATTATTCGGGTGGTGTCGTCCTTCTGTGCAGTCAACACACCGAGGCCCACCTCCATCTCGATATAATGGTCGGCGTCGTCTGATACATGGTCAATCCTTCTGTCAAAGACTTGGCTGGAGTCCTCGAGCTCCGCATTTGCTCGTTGTAGCTGTGGTAGGAAATTCTGCACACGAGACTTGAGATCCGACCCTCGGGCGGGCAGCGTGGTGAAACGTGGGATTCCTGGGCCTCTCGGGGGGACAGGCTCCTCGACGTCTTCCCCTCCCTCTTCTTCTTCTTCTTCTTCTTCTCTCTCTGACGTCTCCTCACCGTCTGAATCCTCAGAATCCGAAGACGACGTTGTCTCCTCTTCATCCTGCACTTCGCTTTCTTCGTTGTCGGAAGAGTTTTCTGTATGCAATGTGCCGGCATCATTTAGAAGTCGATGAGAAAGCCGTGCTGTCGGCAAGGTCATGAAAGACGATGAGGATGAGCTGGAAGAATCCTCATCGTCGTCAATCTGACTCGTTTGGTCGAGCAGTGGCATTCCATGAATTCGTCGCTGCTTTGTCGGGCGGTCGTCTTTATGATCTGACATGACTGCAATACTCTAGGCGATGAGGAAACACTTTTTGGCTGTGGCGATAGGGGATTATGAGCATGTGATATTTCGGTGAGATATTCTATGATTTGGCGGTTCACATTCTCGTTTGTTCCAGTTTCAAAAGACAGAAAATTGCGGGCTCTTGGCGCGCCGAAAAGGGTCAAGATCCTCTGTCAACGCCATCTACTATTCTACCCTTTGCACCCTCTATCTTGCTATCATCGCTACGCCTCTTTGCTAACGGCTCTCGCTACAGCGCCTCTTACATCGTATGAGTGTAGCCACTGTTGGAAAGCCGCCCCGTTTTGCACTGTGTCTGTTAGTGAGCCGATCCTTTCATCGGGCATCAGGAAAACCGACTTACGGTGAGATTGGTCCTCTCCCTCAAAACCATTTTCGGCATTGGCTGGGCACCTCAATATAGCGTTCGTCCAAGTTCAGGTCGTCCTGACGGACTGATGAGATCATCTGGGCACAGGGATACCTCGAGACTCTCAATCTATCCAACATTTCCAGCCGTCTCGGCAGGTCTGACTTGTCGACGATGTTGGTGGCGATCCTCTCAAGCGCCCCGGCATCTTCGATAGATTGGCTGCCTCCTTGAGCTCGGAAAGGAGGCGTCGGATGCAATGCGTCCCCGAGCATGCACAGTTTGCCTTTGTGGAGAGTGTCCGGAGGCACTCTTGAACACACCTTCCACAGTAATGGATCATCGTCGGCGATGCCAGTACCCGAACTCATCGAGAAGCACCTACTTTATCGCATCTGGCTGTCCACTCCTCGTTGCTGGCATATTTTTCATTGTCCGGCATGAGCATGTCGAACGCTTGAATCTTGCCAAACCGACATGTCCACCACACGACAAGTCGCCTGTCCCCTCCGCGGATAAACCAAACTGTACCGTTGTCCTTGTTGAACTTCTCGCGGATTAGATTGTTCTCTTTGAACATCTCCTTGACACTGGCCATCTTTTCATCCGGAATCACCATGCTAAAGGCCGACATCCCAGTTGCTTTGGGTGGGGTTTCTCCCCCGCTGACAATTCTTACGGCTTTGCTCTTGACGCCATCACACGCCACTACCCAGTCGGCCACCTCCCAGCTCTCATCGGAAAATTTGATCGCCGGCAGTTCTGGGTCATAGTCCACGACCTCCATTGTGTGTGTCTCTCAACCTCCCTTCTCAACATTGCTCTCAAGTCCGGCCTTGTGGCCATATAACTCGACTCGTCATTGCTCTTCTCGTCATTTACTGTGCTTTCCTCTCCATAGACAAAGTCCAATATCTTGAGCGTTTTGCCCTCCGAGACATAGCCGGCTTTGTATTTCAGCAAGCCGGAGCCTTCCATATCAAGGCCCCATTGCTTGAGAACCTTGATGGCATTTGCGCCCACAACAACCCCGGCCCCAGCATCTGCGTCGGCAGAGTATTTCTCATACACAGTCACATGGTGACCTGCCCGGCGAAGAGCGATGACAGCGGAGAGGCTGCAGATGCCGCCACCCACAACGATAACACGGAGCGACATGGGTGGCGTTATAGAACCCATTGGTGCACGTTCAAGGAAGCGGTGATGTGTACTGCTCAATTCGAGAGCACTTTGCGTTCGAAGTGTCACAAAGCCAAGCGGGCGACTGACAGAGCCGCAGCTATATACATCTTTGATTCCTCGGTACAAAGGTCATGTATAGCCAAAGAAGTTCAGCTCAGGCAACCCTCGTATCCAGTCCGTTAGCAGCTTCGATATGATATAGCATCAGTCACCAAGCCTCTTCAAACGCCAAGCATACGAATGAATAGTCAGAGTCAGCCCGCGCCGAGATTTCCCTGATCTATACGACCGCGGCAAAAATCATGCAAAGCTGATGTCGTCCTTCAGGCGTCCAGTATATTTACCAGTTCTGATATGAATTGGTTCCCCCGCTGGTTTTCCGGGACGGATAGTCCACGTGCAGGGCTGACATCCATGCAGTCCTCAATTCAAATCCTCGAAGGAGGATGGCCACGCAACAGCACGTCGCCGTTGAAGATTCTTCATAGGGAGGAGTGCTCCAGCAGCAAATACACTCATTGAGTGGGCATCGATCCAGGGTGGCTGCGCCGGTGAGGTCTAGGGATTTTCGGCTTCCCTCACTTGTGAAAACGGAAAAAGCACGAGGCAAGACAGACGGACGGTGACACGGATGAGTTCAGCCTCATATAGAAAGAGAGTGGAAGCTCATGTAATCATCTCTTGGGCTTTTCCTTCGCCACCAATTGCAAACGGAATACACCATATAAACTGTCTAGTCGACCCGTTATCGACAGAGTTAGCGGGTTAGCGAGTTAGATACGTAGGTAGTTTGAAACTCTGGCCAATCACTAGTTACATCAGGTCGTGTCATACCGCATCGTCGCATCGTATATATGACTTGATAACTAATCATCACAACCCACACAATCCACGTTTCACACACAGGTGCAGGCAAGGCCTTCATGCGAAAAGGCACCGAGCTGCATTCGAGAAATTATTTGTAAATTTATCAGTCGGTCAACTGATGACTGACTTACTGACCGACCGGCGAGCGTGCGGGAATGGCTACGTTTTAGGAAAATTCAAGAAGAGGGAGGTGGTGGTGGAGGAGTTGGAGGGATTGTACGACTTGGTGGCCGATCGAGGCACTACCAAACTTGACTGCGAGGACCTAGCTGACTGGGAAGGTATTATGAGATGGGTAGGTAGCCTACTACGGCGTACCCTACCGACTACTCTCTGACTGACTACCTGACTAAACTGTGCTGATTTAACTACCAAATATTCATACAGTAATACTCTATATGTGTCCCGGTGTAACTTCCCCGTTTAGACGCGAATGGAAAATCCAATTGCCATTTACGCATTAATCCTTGAATGAGCCATTCGCTCAGCATGACCGGGCATTCCCTGACCAGTACGCTAGGAGGGTTACTTCATACCTGATATACCTATCTATAGCCCTTAGTAACGTCTATATAAATACATTGACTGATTATGAATTGACTTCTGGCGACGCTGCCGACACGGTTCCTATAGGAATGGAGTCCTCGAGGAGCTGCGGTAGTCAGGCATCTAACTCAGTTAGTGATGTGAATGGCAGAGTATATACACGACAAAATGAATTCCAGGTACAACGGTCAATAGGGAAGTATTTAGTCCTGAAATGGTACGTGAATGGAATATATTTCGAGAATTTCAGCCGGCAAAATCTCATTTTTGGGGGGCTCGCGTATCCTCTTGTTTTGCAGCCGTTGAGCAGAAGTGAAGAAAACTCAAGCTTGAGTAGAAAGATAGGTACAATTGAAGGCGACTAAGGAGATCCGGACTCTGGAAGACAATGTGTTTCGGCATGATAGATATAGATAAATGCAAAGAATTAAACTATATCCTTAAATGCAGTGACATGCCTGTCTCTCTCCTGAACACTCCAATAATGATTTCTCATCACGTTTCTCAAGACGGAACAAAGATTAGCTCTTCGGGAGTTGAGCCATCAAGCCTCACCTTCTTCCGTTCAGCCAAGAGCTCCATGTCCCACAACGAAGTCACATGCTCATCTGCGGTATTGGTCGTACCCGGCTTCAATCCGTGAAATAGAAGCGCCAGCACGGAGCTCTTCCAGATCGGGGACCGTTTCCTGTGACTCTGGATCATCATGATCACCAATAGACTGTTTGAGGAAAAGACCACAATCGCAGGCAGCGATATCCACGGCCAGTGGATCTTGATAAACGCCTCGCTCCGGAAGGCTTCGCCTGCGACAAGGGTGCTGTCCGGCGACGTGCGAATCATGTTCGTCAGACTGTTGGCGAGATTCTGTATCATGGCCGGAAGATCGCGGGCATAGTACAGCATGATTGGCACGCCTTGGTTATCTGTGTCTGAGAGGACATCGCTACCCTGATACGAGAAGGTCGCCGCCAGGAATGAGGCCATCATCTGCCAGTCGTAAGTGTTGATCTTGTAGGTGCCAAATCTTGTAGCATTGACAGTTGGGTCAAGCTCGAGGATTGAGAATGGACCAGATGCCATTACTCTCTGAAAATTAATTTCTTCAGGTGGTTCCATTGTGAAGGTGGAATTTTCGAATGTGGCACCGGCCCATGTCCTGATGCATAGGCGAAGAGAGCAATCGTGTGCGAGGATGGGTACGAGAGTGTCGAGGCCCGATGAATCGGTGGTCAGGATAAATTTTATGGTGGAGAACTGTGCCAGAGATGGCATGCTAAGTTCGTTCCATTTAGTCGCGGAGCTATTGAAGAGTGTAGCGAAGTTGTTCCTGCTAAACTGGCCAGAATCATACCGGGCACGTACGCTGATGTTTGCAGGGGTTGTGTATTCCCAACTCTCACACCTACCACCAATTGTAGTTGTGCAATTGTCTTTCAGATCATCCGAAACATTCGTGCATGATGAGCATATCCCCAGCGAAGCGAAGCTTCCGAAGCGACAGCTTGACGATCCACACTCATATGGCGGTTCGATGGCGCCGTTGTAGATTCCGTTAAACCCAGCAGCTCGAATAGAGGAGTCAAGAGCATGTGCTTCATCCCCAAGTGGGTAGTAATTCACAGGAAATGACGCAGGAAAGGTCTTGCCAGTATTAAATGTAGACGAAACCGGCACTTGGGTGTTGGTGATGTTGAGGAGAACTTGGCGAGTCTGCAACAATAATACTTGCTGCACAAAAGGCTCAAATGCGAGAGCCATCAAAGTAATAGTTGCTCCAAACCATGCTGCAATAGCTTCAGTAGAGAACAGTATCTGGAATGATCCTAGGGCACCACGACTTGCTTCGTCAAACTCCTGTATCAGCTGCAAGGAGTGTGGCCTTTGGAACTGTAGCCAGGTGAGTTGTGATATGCACTCTGCTACTGGCAAGAGCACCGAGGATTTTGAGACAGTGGCCAGGACAGAAATCATTGCGTTGGGTGTGATCCTCGAATGCCATCTACTTAAAGGTTTGCCGTCAAAATGGTCAAGGAGGATGATGATAATTATCAAGCATACAATGTTCAGCATGCCAGCCGCGATCTCAAGAATCCACCAGTTGTTCCATTGTGAGATGAATCTGCGGAGACGGTGTTTAAGTAGAGTTGGAGGGGGAAGTGCATTCGGTTTTGGACTCGCTGTCTGAATATTTAGAGGTTCAATGGTGATCTGCCGAAGCGGTTGCCTCTGTGGAGCTGAAGCTGAGCGAGCACAAGCAGGAGCCGGCTGTCTCGCTGGGTTTTGCTGTGGTGTTGCCATAGGCTCAGCACCATGTGTTGGAGGTGGCTCGGTCGTTAACGAACTTACTGGCTCTGAAACTGGTCGACTTGTTGTCCCGGGGGTAATGATAATTGGTTGTGCCTGGCTAGAGACGACCCTGGGGGTGCTCCGCGGAGGAGGTGGCTGAGGAAGTCGAGGAGGTCTTGAAGCGCCACCACTTGCTGGAAACGTGTTATAGCTCGACCGTGGAGTGGCCGCCATCTTTGCTTGCTAGGCAGTTAAGGATGAAATAAAGCCTTGCCGGTTGATCTACTCTCCCGAAAAGTAGCGGAAGTGTTCAACGCCTCAAGATTGCCTGGAGCTCGGAAACTAGATCCGAGAGTTGATTGTGATGTTTAACATAAAGCAATCTACCGTCAATACGACTTCAGTAAATCCTCGAGAAGATAGGATGTTGACTGACACGCAATTTCGTAGCAGGTTTATGATGAGGCTGTACCCAGTATGTTAGCTTTCGTTGTCCGTTGGCGCCTATTTTTAAGTTGCCTGCTGGTTCGCAATTGACGGAGCCACAGGCCTCTGAAACAACAATTAGCCCT
The DNA here is from genome assembly GCF_000585535.1 of Cladophialophora psammophila CBS 110553. Taxonomy (NCBI): domain Eukaryota; kingdom Fungi; phylum Ascomycota; class Eurotiomycetes; order Chaetothyriales; family Herpotrichiellaceae; genus Cladophialophora; species Cladophialophora psammophila. The sequence goes on from NW_006912947.1 coordinate 143,659, forward strand.
GTGAGCGAGTATTAGTCATTGAGGTGAGGGGAGGTTCCTTAAGCGCCAGGGCGCAAGCCCGAGCGCATAAACTACGTGCTTGTGGCGGAGCTACAGGCATCACGACCGTGTTCAACCGCGACTGACAACGGGAATATTTGTACGGCGGATCAGATAGCCCTCTTTGGAGCACTCTCTGCTTGCCCGTATTATTTATCTGCTTGTTTCCATATTTATAGCAACAAACCCAACCAACCCCCTGAGATTAAACTAGCGATATACTAACATAGCTAGCTCCGACTCGTCCACTCACCTCCTGACCGCCCCATCTCCTCGTCCCTGCGAGCAGCTTCTGTTCCCGACATCCACGTACACATTCCTCGCAGGCAGAACTTTCTTGTTAGTAACTTGAATTGCCGGACATGAAGCCGGAAGCGTCCTTGTCTCTCGGGCCATGGTTTTGAAAAGGGCACGTGCTGAACTTGAAGAAATTGAAGACCACGATGATGATGAGGCACAGCGTCAGGGGGAGGTTATGCGGAAGAGCAAGATGCCAAAGCTGATTGAGAGCGAAGGCGATGATGGCCTAGAAGACGTATGTCAAGCGCAATGGTGTGTTTGTTGCCTTTTTCTTCTGGTGTATTTGGAAGTGTTGTGTTTTTATTTTCATTTCTTTGGTGAATATCAGCTCCTGGATGTTAACCCCCGTCGTTGAAACCAGGATCCTCGACTCCAATAATAGCGGAGATGTCATCATTCGATGTGGCCGGTGGGCCTGGCAATGCGACAAGGTCCTCCTGACTTCTCGCTGCTCCTTCCTCAAGGCATGCTGCGAAAACGGATTCACGGTGTGTGCGTCTTACTTAATTAAACTGACCTCAATCTTTTCCAATTGGATGTTCCACCTGAGGGGGGGACTCATGGAAATTCTCCAGAGAGAAAATATATTCATATTTCGTATAGGAGTCCACCACGCGAGAAATCGTCCTCCCCGACGACGAACCCAGGGCCATTCAAGCCATGCTTCGCTACCTCTACACGCTAGATGTGACTCAGATCTACCGCCCAACCGACCCACTGTTCAGCGACGTGGAGCGCGACCTCGACGTCTTCGTCGTGGCGGACAAGTACGGGCTAGACGAGCTTCGCGACTACATGAGTTCGAAATTGGTGCTGTTCTACGAGACGGACCAGAGGCCGCCGCTCGATCCTAAGGGATGGAGCGCAAAGAATCAGAAAGGGTTTGGCGGTGTGTTGAGGAAGCTGACCGAGCTGGAGCTGGACGCGACCGAGGTCAGGAGGGCTGTGGCCAGATTCATCGTCAGAAGAGAAAAGATGGTCATGAAGTGGGATTCGGTGCAGCGCGCAATGGACGACGAATTATGGTTGAGAGACGAGGTTGCAATTGCCGCGCTGGAAGCCAAGAGAGAGCTGGAGCAGCGCGTCCGGTACCTAGAACAGGAGGTAGAAGAGCTCCAGGAGAAGCTGGAGGATGCGCACGCAGAGAGGGATGAAATGTCCGGCGAGGTCGAGGTGTTGCAAGGCCTGCTCTACGGGGGGCAGAATGCTTACATTGGATGGCATCTTGAGTTGGACGCGTATGATTGGCCGGAGTCTGACTGATGTGGGAGCGGCGCTTTCGGTCCACGGATTCGTACGATTATAGACTGGAGTCACCAGAGTACCGCCTTCCGACGAGGAGAGGGCTTGAAAGTATTGTCTACGACGTCGGGTATAAGTACCTAAGTTAGCAACACTCTGGGCTTAACGAGGAGGTTTCGGCTATCGGCTCTGTTAAATGTGCCTGTCTTTGTGTGCCTTGGCGACAGACTTTTTAGAGGCCTAGAGGTGGAGTGGAGAAACGGAGAGTCTCGTTCGAATAATATGAGGCGGGCTGTACCGCGTAACGCAAAACGGGATGGGTCTGTCTTCCCTAAAACTGAGGGCCAGCTCGTAATATGGCCTTGGCAAAGCCGGGACTACCTACGCATATAGTCGACTTTCCCAGGATCCCCGTCCGTCTTGAACCGGCCAAGGCAGTAAGTCTTCCTCGTGGGATGAAGACAGCACAGTAAGGCTATCATTTATACGTCTGAACGAAATTGAAAGTTGCAAGGGACGGCCATGCTGGATATGAAATACTGTGGCTCTACACTCGGAGAGCTCAGAAGCTATCGGGCTCGAAAAGAGTGTATTCAGAACAAAGGCAGTTTGAGATTCCGCCGAAATATCATCGTCAATCGTGCCATCCTCCGATCCATCGGCGACTGACGGTTCATCAGCAGAATGTAGACCAGTCTAATTTCAAACCTATTGCGTATGGATCGAACATCCACAGAGCTCCAGCCAATCACGGATCCAAGAGCATTTGCATCACCGTAACTTGTTGCATTCCACAGATCCCAATTCAAACTAGATTTGTTCGAGTGGTCACTTTCTTATCATGTCATCCGGAATGCTTGTGGGGTCGTCGGGACGAGCGTCGACACACTGACGTGTGGCCAAGTCAAACCCATAAAATTCAGGTTCACGGTCTGCGAGGACTGAATCTGAATCCCAGGGACCGTAATGGTTGTGTTGTTCGGGACACCATTAGGTGGTGTCGTAATTGCGAAAACAGGAGTAGGCGCAGTAGAGTTGCTCGGCATGGTAGGCCTCAGTAGCATCGTGGTTTGTTTCAGTGACTTTTGAACGTTGACCTGATATGCCACCCTTTCGATCCAATACTTAGACTTCATAAAGTCTGCGTTAGCGATCGGACTATCGTTCTTGCCTGGAGCGGCGGTTGTTACAGGGTCCTGTTTGCCTGCAAGGAAGGATATATTTGCAGTTCCGCCGCCGTTGAGCTCAGCCGACGGAGGTCCAGTGGAGACTTCGAAACTAATGGTTTCCGTGATGGTCTGCCCTTTGATGGCTTTTTAAGGACCAAATTTGGATTTTTGATGATATCGGTTGTAATTGTTTGCGTACCCTTGTCGTTGAACTTTTCGAGATTCTGTGGAACCCTGAAAGTTTTCTGATTGTCTGCATCCATGGATTTGAAAACTCCAATTAGCCTATCTTTAGGATCCCCAATGGTGAATGGTGTAGTGTCAATATCGTCGATACTGGGGGGACCAGAAACTCCGCCTAGAGTGGTATTGGAACGAGTTGGAATCAGGCCTTGTGCGTTGACTGTTGTGCCATGGGGTATGGACGCCATGCGGACTACGCTTGGTGTACCCTTCTTCTGGAAATTTGCCGCCGGAACGTGGAGCCATACGCCGGGCTCAAAATGTATACCAGTAGGAGGATCATCAAGACGGTCGCCTTTTCCAGTCTCACGGTTCGTAACATCTTTGAACAGTCTGTAGATACGGTATGCCGGCGAGAGCAATGTCTGGCTGGTCACCCAATCCGCGGTTGGGTATTTTGCCGAGATTTTGTCCAAACGTCAATTGCTCCCTCGTGAGATTCAGCTCCAGAATGTTGTCACCAGGGCCCCCATCACGTTCCGGTTTGATGGGTAAACTATTATCATTTCGGAATCGTGGGCGAAATATCATATTGAACCCGTTACCAGCATAGGTGCCCTGGAACTGTTCGAGCGGGAAACTAGGAGCAAATGAGTCTTGTGGTTTCGGTGGAGATAGCTGCTGCGCTAGCTGGTCCGACAGCGTCGGTGCTGGTAGCACTGCAGGGGGCGGCACTGCGGCTGCGCGTTGAAAAGGAGGCGCGACATCAGCGACCAGGGGCTCCTGCTCCATCGAAGTTTCCGTTAAAACTTGTCCATGACCAGGAAGTACGCCTTGGGGTGCGTCTCTTTCGTGATCTTCACTGGACTGTGAGCCGTGAATCTTTTCGTCCACGGTGTCCCATTTGAATCCTCTGAGGTTGAGTATTGGAGCAGGTGCTGTGATGTTCAGAGGAGCTAGTACGTGCCCGTCCGCGGTGACTTCGCTAGCCATGGTTCAAAGCTCGCGAGGTGTAGAATTGACCAGGTTGCAAGTTGAGTTTCTCGATGAAAAGTGAGAAGACTGATTCTTTTGAAAGAGAATTTGCTTCGTACATTTGAGAAGAACGCGGTAACAACTGTCTTCTTATCCTTCCAGTCGATGGGCGATCTACAAACGGTACCACGGTCTTGAGGGAGAATTCCATTTCTCCACCATATTAGTGGGGGTCCCCTGCTGATGCAGCATGGTCATCACGTCTAGACCATTCGTATTCTGTGAACAGGTTTGACTCAATCCTCTTGCGCCTTGCTTCGACTAGCGGTTTTGTAGCTTGCAGCTTTCCATGTAAATTTAGACCTGAATGCGCATGACAGCCACTTGAGTGAGACAGACGAGTTGGAGTGGTGAGAGACCTGCTACGACTTACAGTAATTCCCAACTGGGGCACTCAGCTGGCTCGGATATGAACGAGTGATTATCAAGCACATATGAGAGGGGAGTTTCTGCCTCTATTCGAACTTCAGCCCCAGCTTCTGATTGTAGGCGCATTGTATTCGGTCTCATCCAGCAGATGCCATAGCGTGTACCGTCAAGTGACTAAACTTGGGGTAATCACAACTGAGATATTTCGAACGGCCTAGACACCACCTATCAAGCTGCCATTGCAAGTGCAAGTCACATGAACTGAGGAAGAGTTTTGCTTTCAGCTGAGTGTAGTGAACTTCAGTACCCGCTGAGGTGGCAAAGTTTGGAAGGAAGACTTGAGGGAGAACGTATAGACCAAATGGTCTCTTGCCCACATCGACAAATGCGGCATTCGTACCCCATCCCGCTCCCCGTTTGGCCGCGACGAGACTCTCCTTAAGGTTGTGGACCCATCCAAATTGCCTCAAGTGATGATTTGGAGAGACGCAAGTGTCCAAGGATACATCAATTCTCGAGGCAGAGAATCCGACGCCGTTACCAATGCAGCAAAATGATATTGTGAATGTGTGCGGGCCCATGCACGTTTTCTGGTTCAGCTAAGCCACAAGTCCGAGAAGCAGGGCAATGAGGTCTAGATCCCCTTCGGACTTGTCAGATCATTGCAGCCACCTCTTACTGGCGGAGAAGCTGAACGAGAGCGAGATTCTAAGTCTATGCGCTCCAGGTGCTGATTGCATGCTGATTACTTGGTTTGCACGATGATGGGCAAAACCTCTTCAAATCGATGTGGTTGCTCCAAGCTTTGCGGCATGTGGGACTGCTACAGCTAGTGGGCACAACGGCTGGGGGGAGGGGAGGAGACGGCGCGGTAGGAGTACATTTTTCAGTTAGTCCGAGCAGGACCAAATGCAACTTTGAGAGGTCAAGCTTCTTGAGGAACATGGCGGTGAAAAGCTTAACCTTCCCTCTGGCCTAGCGTATGAGTTCTGTATCTGTCGACCAGAACTTCTAGCTGGCTAGTCTGTTACTGTATCTGCCAGCAGTGATCCGCGAGAAGTGTCGAGTCAACCAAGTGTCAATGTGCTTTCAGCTACGCCATAATTCATGTACCTCGTGTCTCGTATGCGTCGATCTGCTCTCGGCTACGCCACACAAAAGTGCTCGTTTCCCCCGCTCCCTTTTCGCCGCGTGATGGGCAGTACTTGTCACTGACATGTCTTAGATGAGGCCACGTTCAGCTGCGGGGGATACAGTGGAGAGCGAAAATCACCGCCATACTGGGTATGCGTATCTTATTTGAATTAGCTACGGAGTGATATTGCTATCAAGGATATATATATATATATATTAGTATCTTCACTCTCATACATTAAACCAATGGCGAGGAGTCTATTAATACTATAGATATATTATAGACCGCCGTAGTTGTTGCGTGGAAGTTTGTTGTTTGCACACCGTAATCTACGCTGCACGCAGAACCATTTTAAAGCAGCCTCGTCGATCGATGCTTTGAAGGACCTTCACCAAAACGGATCAATCAATTTGAGTTTCGAACGCTTTTCAGCTTACGCCTGATGGTTGATTTGAGTTTCGGTTTAGTCTGGCCAATCGTGCGTGTTCGATCATCAATTGCGCCGACCTCAAAGCAGACAATATTGTAGTCTTGTAACGGCAATTTTCAAGCTGAGGAGTAACTCTATGCGCCTGAACATGATGGGCACGCATTATAAGCGGGAGGAATCCGCAGCTTGTCTGGTAGAGATGTGGTAATGACATCGTGATGGGTGTGTGGCAGGACGCGCAAAAGCTGATGCAAGAATGTGGTGCTTGCCCGGAGAGGAATTGAGTTGTGTCGTGAGATGGAGTAAAACTGATGCGATCTTTACGTACAGTTCTAGAACGGGAGAGCGAACGAAGCGAAGCGAAGTGGAGTAAATTCGACGTAGAATCGAACTGAAGGGGGGCTTATAATACCAAACGAAGTAAGCTAGGGGATTTCGAGTTCCACCGCTAGCACTTTTGCTCATTCAGAAGCGGGTTCAGCCTTTCCTGCAATAGGTGAACTGGTCAACGGACAACGGAATTTGTTGCATGGATGTACTCGGTAGAGTGGTGCTTCTGACTTGGCTGCACATTGCGAAGGCTGCAGTATTGCATAGACCTGTCTAGAACATGCCCTTCAGCCTTTCCGACCCTCTGCAGAGAGCATCCGGCGTTGCAACGGATACGATAATGCAGAGTCCGCCGCAGCTGAGCACACGGACGAAGCTTGTAATGGAGTGTGGTGTAGTGAAGAGTTCCCAGTTCAACACTTAGACCAACTCATGACACCGTTTAGCTGGACGACTAGACCAATTTTACGAACTTTCATTCTTTCTATATCGTTGAATACTAGCTCACCACTCCACTTTCAACATATATTCAGCTCTTATAATATCCTTGTGGCTGTTCAGCTGAGCTGCCAATCGAATAGGACTACCATGTGTGATCAAGAGAGCTGTCAACAAAATTAATCGAGAACGCGGATCCAGTACTCACGCCCACCTACTCAACATTCTTGAAGCAGTGGTGGCGCATCGAGAAGGTGTAATCGGATGTATCAATTGCATTGACTTCGGATAATCATGTCTAGACCGATACGAAGAAGCAACACTTTTCAGCTGTCCTATGTGACATAGGCCGTGGAAGCCGTGTTTTAGGTTAGTCTCTCTATGAGATGCTGCCCCTATTCGCTACGAAAAGAGGAAGGGGCCTCAGCTACCCTTCAAAGACATGGATTCTTTGACCGTGTAATTCAAAGTCAACCATGGAGATGCCACAAACCTACATTGCGAACACGAGGTCGCTTGATCTTTGCTTTGAGTGCTCTATGGGCGGCCAAAATCATTGGTCGAGTTCTGTGTTTGGTTGAGTTCTGTTTTTGCTCTGCGTGATCTGTACAACTGAAACATGGAGCTAGAATAGCTGGAAGCATGACAAGGCCACCGATTTAAAGCATTGAGGAGCTGAAAATATGTGGGGGGTTGAGGAGCTCGAAATGGACGATGGGAGAGCTCATGATGCATAATATTTCGAGTCCGCTCCTAACCAAAGCGTGACCTATGAGAAAGCTCTCGACCATATCTATCATTTATTCCTATAAGACTCCGTCTTTCCTAGATTCGCCCTTGAACGCAAGCAATCTTGATCTCGAATTCCATTACAGTAGGTATACCCACGCTCTAAGGCAGAGATGGCGGAGAAAGAGTTCGAAAAAAAAAGGAAGATGGGTACCGGAGGTCCCATTCAACCTCCAAAATGTCGCCGTTCATGCCAGCCTGCTGCCCACTGGCAAGGTCCTCTACTGGGGTCGGCGCTCCAATCCCAAGGACACCAATCCAGCGTCGCTCGACCAGCTCTTTACCAAGTCCTTCCTCTGGGATCCTTTGACCCACGCGAGCGAGCCCATCGCAAAAGAGCCACTCGGCATGGATGGCAAATCTGTGAATCTCTTCTGCTCCGGCCATTGCTTTCTGCCCGATGGCAACCTGCTCGTTGTCGGCGGGCATATCAAAGATGGATTTGGGGTCAACCAGGCGTGTGTCTACGATTTCAAAGCCAATGCCTGGTTCACCAAGCCCATGATGAATAAGGGCCGCTGGTACCCTTCCGCGCTGACCCTGCCCGATGGTCGTGTGCTCTCTATTTCCGGCAGCATTGATGGATTCGGAGATTCTCACGTCAATAACATCCCACAGATCGGGCCTACAGAGGTCTCGAACGCCAATGGCTGGATAGAGGTGACAGACCCTTTCCCGGAAGTCAACGTTATTTTGCCTCTCTATCCACGGCTACATCTCGATCCGAAGGGCCGCGTCTTCATGGCAGGGCCGCAGGAACAGTCATGGTTTCTGGATATCACAGACGCTAATGGAGTCGACATTAAAAAGGAAATCAAGAATGCTAAAGGAGTCGACAACAAAACTGCTCAAAAGACTGTCGGTACCTGGACAGATGCAAAAACGGCGCGTAAGGCCAAGTTCCGCGACTACGCCCCCTCGGTTATGTACGCGACCGGTCAGATCATGTACGTTGGTGGTGGGACTGATACAACTGGACCCACCAACGAAACCGAGTTGATCGATTTGAACAAAAACCCACCACAATGGACGACATCGGGAAGCATGAACAATAAACGCAAACAGTTCAACGCCACTATCTTGCCTGATGGCACTGTGCTGGTGACTGGAGGTACTCGGGGTACAAGTTTCAATGAATTGAGAGACAGAGTCAACGGTCCAGTGCACGAAGCCGAGCTCTGGAACCCCTCTGGACCTTCTGCCAACACATGGACGCCAATGGCTGCAGAGAGCGCCGATCGTTGCTACCACTCCATCGCGCTGCTGCTGCTCGATGGCCGGGTCCTTTCAGCAGGTGGCGGTGAATACGGCGGCATTACGCCAGACGACTGCCTTACGAATGCGCAACTATTCGAGCCACCTTACCTGTTCAAGTGACCCCGGCCCACCATCTCAAGCGTGCCGCCCGAGATCAGCTATGGTAAAGAATTCGAGATCAGCGTCGGCGCCAACGACTCGATCGACAAGATAAGCTGGGTGCGGCTCGGTTCCGTCACACATTGCCGCAACATGAACCAGTCACTCATGTTCTTGGACTTCAAGCCGAATGGCTCGAAGATCACCGTGCGGGCTCCTGCTAACGCCAACATTGCACCACCGGGTCATTACATGCTCTTTGTGTTGAACAAGCAGGGTGTGCCATCCATGGCCCCCATCGTCCGGATTGCACGAGCACCAGCACCAGCACCAGCCGGAACGCCCACACCCTCCACGCGTGTAGCGGATGTTGCGCAGCACATAGCCACCGCGATAAAACAGCTTCAGCCCAGCCTTTCAGAGCACAATGAAAGGATCATCGCCGAACAGGCCCGACCACCCGTCGTTGTTGGCCTCACGCCTCTTTGTCCCTACGGCCTCGGACCTTGCTGGAGTGGGGCTTACGATGCGCTGCAACAGGTAACCGATATCGAGGTCGTCCGCCCGGTGGCGAACAATATTGATTCCGTCGCCTTCGTCTACTTGCAGCGGGACATCCTCCCCGACATTGACGTGTGGCGGAGCGAATTTGAGAGGATCGTGCATAAGGCATACGACATGCGCGGGATCGAGATGACGCTTTCCGGCGTGGTGACCAAAAAGCGTGTCGGTGCCGACGACCAGCTGACACTGGCTGGCACAGCGACGCGACCAGATCTGGTTCTCGAGCCATTCCAGGCAACCAACCAGATCTTGTGGGATAAGGAGGCGAAAGCTCCAAAACCGATAACCGACGCGGAGGCCGGCGCATACGCAAAGCTGTCCACGGCGCTGGCAGACCATGCGACAGGAGCGACCATGCAGATAACTGGATGGCTTCAGAAATATGGCGCCAACAAGTTTTCCCTTCATGTTCGAAAGTTTGAAGAGGCGGAGGAGACGCATTGAGAGACATTACGGCTGAAGGAGGTGCAAGGGAAGGAGCGTCCCGATAAGCTGACAAGCATTTGTCAACTGGCATATCTGATGAACAAAAACCAGTCGGAAATTTGGAAATGATGCGTTCGTGGTGGGTTCCCAGAATCTGGTATTGATATAATCAAGTGATCGATTAGCACAAAAATAACTTAATGTGCTGCGAAACTTTTTCATTCACTTTATTTGCAGACAATCAACGCTTCCATTCTGCCAACTGAATGCATTAGGGTACTTGTAAATTGCTCATGGTGAGAAATGGGCGACTACTCGGACCAGGGCTGCCTCAGCCTTGTCCCCGATCCTAGGTGAGTGAGCTTGGCATTGATTTACCTCGTCGGGGTATTTCCAACACCTTCCACAACCAACACAAACAACAAGCAGGAGACCCTTTCCTTTGTTAGAAAAGGCCGTTATGGCCAGAAGGAGTCATGCCACACTTGAACCTGCCGCATTTCGATGTGATTTCTGTATTATGCTATGCTAAGGGAAGAGCCCTCCTCGCCCTCCAACTGTTAAACTGAAAAGGTTGGGAAGTCACGTGATCCAGCCCAGCCACCCAGTACTGTCTATATATCTACCGTGGTCCCCGTACTGAATAACGGAGGACAACCTTTTAATCACTCAACACCAACCCCAACTCCCTCCTGCAAGGATCATGCCATCAAACAACCTCATCTTTCAGCCAGCCACAACCGTCATGTCTACAGCGGGGGATCAGTCAAATGCAAGAGTTCCTCGCCCCTCCAGAGGATTCCTCCTTGGATATCTTCTTGTCTTCTATCTTTTGATCGAACGCGGCCGCCATGGCCTCAGCCGACGTCAGCGGTATGCACGAGCTCGAAAAAGCTCAACAGCAAAAGTCGCTAGACCTTGTCTTAGGCGGACCAAGCACAGAAGCAGCAGATAGAGGGCCCACTTCGTCGGCTAGGGAAGAGACCCTAGACCATGGGCAAAGGCCCGAAGCCCCACATGCAGAGCTCAATGACAAAGCGCCCACTGAACCACATGTGAATGGTCGGGAACAGGCTGAATTGACCATTGACAAAAGCGAAGAGCTCGGAGATCCAGGAATTCAAGACGAAGATCGAACATCTCAAGATATAATGGTATATTTCAAAGACGCTGCTCATTACGAGCAAACTGCTTCGCAGCCAAAGCCTTTCTATATCACGGTAGGACGTCTCGACCCCGAATGGGACCGTATAGTCTCTGGTGGGAGAGACTCGCCCAGGAGTCTTGATCATTACAACGAAGAGAATGGCGAGCATGAGCCTGAAGCAGGCCCTGTCCGTGAGTCGGCAGCAAATCATGCAACTCTTGAGAGGCGAGGGCCTTCAAGCTCGGCTGATAGCCCTCGACGAATTCTAGGATCAAGAATAGTATTCGCTTATCTACTCGGCTTCCCTTTTCTGATCTTCCTGTCATTACCGATCGCTGTTATCGGGGGCTTGTCGTCTTTCTAGCAAGGGACAGTGAGCACTCCTGCTCAGAGAGTTTGGACAATGACCTGGCTTGCTTTCGGTATTTACTTTGGAGTGATCTTGGGGTTATACAGGCGGAATGAATATTATCCTCCCAACGTGAGTCGGGCTGCTACGTTTCGTGCCAAGGAGTTGGTCAACTTTATCATGGTGATTTTCTTCTCCGCGCCAGCTATTGGGGGATTCGTTGTAGTAGGTCAAATGCTGCAGGCGTACGGTGTTTACTTCGAGATTACTTGATGGTGTCAATGGGGCCCCAAGCTGTTGCCAGACTCAGTCAAACGCCGTCTAACGAACTCCTGGCAAATGGCTGACTCGGTTCTACTGCACAGCCTACAGATCTGATTTCTTTCAATGGGCAGTTCCATAGTCCATGATATGGCACGGATCATTTGGTATTTAGCACGCGCTATATCGTTAGGTAGTTAACCATGTACCCACCGCGCCGCCGATTCCGAACTAAGAACTTACCTAGTCAGTAAAGTTCCCTGCTCCATAGATAGTGTAAAACTAGAAACTGCCCAGATGGTTGATAGCATTGGTCTATCCACAAAGATATCTGCCTATCTACCATTTCAGCAGTCCCTCGTCTCTTTGTCTAGACGTTTGACCTAGGTGCAAAAAGCCTCTCCGTGCTAACGTCATCTATGATGATGTCGCCCTGAGCAGATAGTCATGACATCACTTGGTCTCTGCTATTGCCCTGTGCGCTTTTGGCGTTGATCACAAGTTGTCCTGTGCGCTGTTTGTTCAGGCCGCTAAGTCGGTGGCCTGATAATCGATATCTGTCACATACATAATTTTGCTCACCCAGTAGGTCTCCCAGGAATAAGAAGTCTTATCGAACACTGACTTTGCCTAGTAGTTCCAGAGCATTTTGCCCAGATTCTGAATGTTGAACCGCCATATAACCGCATTCGAAGGTGGGAAATCGGCTCCCTCAAATGTGGCGTGTGCCTGATTCCGGGGATCTTGCGTCCGCTCCAGTCCCCGCAGATAGATATCAGGACCACGCAGCCCACTGCCTCTCAATTGCCATAATCGGCCCGAATCAGGGCGTCGAGCAACGTTCACTAACAAAGTATTTAGTGCGATATCTGTCTAGTCATCTTGGTGTTGGTTGGACGGCGGATTTGCTTAGAATTGCAAGTTAGATTTTGAAGAGACTCTTGATAAATGGTAGTCTTACTGACGCAGATTTCGTTAGTCTCAATCTATTAAGCGGGATGGAGTGGCAGCGAGGCAGGCTGTCGAACAATAAGGCTGACGGTGAAGGGCAAAGGTTTGTTACACGTGCCTTGCCTGCCTCGGTGTGACTGCCTAGTTGGGAAGTGGTGTCACCCTGTCTATCCGCCGAGGTGTCTGTGGCACTAGGCGCCCATCCTCTTTCACAAACTCTCTTTGTATGGGATCCATATGCATTACGTACATATTCATTAATTGATATGGTCCTTTTGCAGTGCATCGAGACAAGGCCTCAAGACCGCCTGCACGATTCTCCCCTTGGTCAAGACTGAAGACACTACTGGGTATGGAGACAACTACGCTGAGATATCCAGCTCATCCTGAAGATTATGGCGCGGCTGCTCAATCTGACAGCCATATCACGCTATCTACCCTCGTCAAAGTTCTCCGCGGCGTTTGTATCGCCACGGGAACGCCTGAGCGCATCGTAGAAAGATTCGAACGCTGTTTGTCGTCCCAATCGTCTGAAATATTCTCTAACTATGCGGAAGAACACATTCACATCAATAGGGGTGCTGAGTCTTGGTTCTCTGCTTGGTCGGACGCATTAGCCCCATTACTCTCTGACAACGATATGGAGCTTCGACATCTTCTCAATCTTGCACTTGTTATTAGTTTTCTACGAGAAAGCTCTCACCACTCTATGACTGTCAATGGAGAGGATCTGACCATCCTGTGGAAATTTGTCCACAATGCGCTTACCAGCTCACAACTCACTCTTCAAGCTTCAACTGTCTCGTACAGCGCGCAGGGATTCTTCGTAATCCCACTCTGCGGCCTGATAGGACAGAATGGCAGCGGCGACGAGCTGTACCGCCTCCAGATTTGGCTCCCTGACAGCCAACGAAACCCACAATTTCGTGTCCATTCCTACCAAGCTTTTATCAAGAGCTGGATCCTTGCTGGCAACGGAAAGTACAGTACTTTCAACGTCGAGATTACGGCAGACCCCGAGCTCGCTACGCACACCGAAATCCAGAGTAAATTTCGGATCGTGGAGGGCCTCGCTGAGCAGAACAATGGAAATCAAAACCATCTAATGCCTCAAGATAGTCGGCGGTCGGTGCGTGCGATTAAAACAGGCTCATCGAGTCACACAATCAATATGAGCTACCGCATCGAACCAGGAACGTGGCACTCACTGGAGGTGGCACCAGACTCACTGCACGCCGGAATCTTCCTGCTGAAAGTCCACTTGGCATCTGAGACAGATGTACGCATCATTGGCCCCAAGAATGTTGACCTCCAAGTTCCGCACTCAGACAAAACGGACATCACCTCAGCGTTGGTTGCTGCCAATATACATGCGGTTCGCTCGTGGGAGCTATTGTTTGATGCCGGTAAATGGCATGCGCGGCAGTCCGAAATGGAAGATGCCCTACGCGTCTTCAACAGCGCGCTATCCCTGTGCAAAACCGTCGTTGGGCTTCCAAACGCAACGCATTACGCTCGACTGGTCCATGGAGAGCTCGGTTTTACGAACAGATGTCTCGGAAGATACGACGTGGCTAAAGAACACTTGGAAGAAGCTCTCAAGGATCCAGGCCTCAATTATGCTCGAGTCAAGGCGGCCGGCGAGCTAGGGACAGTCTACCGTATTCAGAATCAACTGATGGAGGCGAGAGACACATTTCAGACCCAGTACGAGACGGCGAAAACCCTCGGAGATGATCGGGCAACGTGTCGCGCTATTGGAAACGTGGGCATGACGAACTATCAACTTTCCCAGCTGTACCGTGATGACGCACTCCTAGACCTCGCTATTGAGCAGCTCAAAGAACGAGTCGACCGTGCCAGAAGCATCAAAGAAGCTCTGAATGCTGAGAAAATGGACCACAGAAAGAAATTCGGTAGGCTGAAACACGCTTCAGTGTGGGAGTCGGTAGGCTTGAACCGCCTGTCGCTGTGCTACACCGCTCAGGTGAACACGAGAGAAGCAGTACTTGTGACGAAAGAGGCGCAGCAGATAAAAATTGAACCAGAAGATCTCACCGTCACCGCCATGTCGCACTTCTTCTACGGACGCGCGCTGCTACGAGACGGACAGCGAGCAGCAGCGATGGAGCATTTCAATCCGTCGGTCGCATGCACACCAGCTATCGCGCTATGCAAAGAACCTTCTGAGGAGAATCGCCAGTACATGCGAGAGCTGGTCGATGTCGGCGTCGACATGGAGCACGTGGACGAGTACGGCTACACGGCATTGGATTATGCGGTATTCGGCATGGACACGGAAATGGAAGCGATTGTCATCGAGGGGCTCCGCCATACACTGAAAGGCGAAATTGACGCAGAAATTGCCAAACGCCAGTACGAGGCGAGGCTTCGAAAGGGCTATCGGGAACTCTTCCACGACAGGATGCGTCCGGTTCTGTTGACAGGGGGTGACGATACCCTGAAAAATCTTCGCATCGTGTACGCTGCGGCACTTACTGCGATAAAACCAGAAACTATGACACAGAGGTTTGACATGCTGAAGTATGTGCATTATTCCGACTTCGTTCGCTGGGGTAAACTCCCACAGTACAGTGAAGGCTTCATAAAGGAGTTGTCGGCAGAGCTTCAAGCGCCTCAAGGACGTGCTGCCGAGTTCATAATATTTTTCTCGCACAGATGGATTCATAAACGAGGTCATCAGGTCTTTCCGGACGATCCAGAGAACTCGCAGTACCACCGTATGGTCCAGGCCACGAGAGATTTTCTGGATCTCAATCCGACCGTGGAGCCTGACGGGCTGGGTATCTGGCTGGACTACGCTTGCATCGACCAAGATAATCCAGCACCCGGGATAGCCGCCCTTCCAATGCTGCTAGCACAATGTGATGCGGTCATCAGCCTCGTCGACGACGACTATTACAAACGTGCATGGTGCGTGTTGGAAACTGTCATGATCCAGACTCTGGAGAAGTCATATCAACGGCACCGATGGTATGAGCACGCTCCGTCCTCGGAAAAGGGGAGTGACGATAAGGAGTGGACACTTCGGGCTGGACCATTGGATTTGGAAATCACCGCAGCAAATAAAGAGTTGACCATCGAGGAAGATCGCCCCAAGATTCTGTTCTTGGAGCGGCAAACCAAGCTTTTGAGGTGAGGTTCTTTGAAACAAAATCGAAAAACCCGGCGTCTCCAGCGGTAAGGGCCATGTTGCCGATAAGCAAACTTGTCCACCCTATTCTCGAACATACAGCCAAAAGGGTGGACGTGGTCAACTAGGAGACAGATATGCGAATGGATTCTTCCATGCTCCGTTGTCTGCATTGACGTCTGAGGTTGCCAGCATCCACCCCGAAGCGCCTGAGCATGACAATCTTGGAAACTAGCGCGGTATGTTTGGACAAATGGCCAATATGAAAGAAAAGGAGGACTGAGTAAAATGCGCTTTCGGCCGGGTTGGAGGTAGTTGTCAGCACTTAGAAAGCTAAGATATGAATGGAAATGGTTGAAAATTGGAAATGACAAGTTCTAAAAGCAGGATTATTTGAATTACCTTGATGGCTCCTGGTATTTCTCTCAGACAGACGAGGCCGTATAGCCCATGCTGTCCTCAAAATAAGCTACCAGTGGACGGGGTGGGTACGGCGCAACCACACTTTGCAGTCTGCTTTGTCACGCCTCACTCCTTAACCGGTAACCCCAGGGCCTGGCACGCGCTGATCATTGATATCCACATTGACACAAGGAGCCAAAAACGCCGTCTACCAGTTGTTTTGGCCACCGCTGCAAACCTGCGTCTGCTGCGAGTTCGTGCAATGCCGTAGGCTCACGCAGCTGCGCGAAGGAGACCCATCTAGCTGCATGAGGACGAGGACCGCATCGACTTGGCTATCGCCGAGCGCAGAGCCCGTGGAGACTGGTTTGCAACTCCTGGATGGAGGCTGCATCCTCTTGGACAAACGTCGAGAACCCCATAGTGCGGTTATCCTTCGCTAGGGCTCTGGAAGTGGAAAGCGGTTGCAGTTTGTACTTGACGTCGCTGCTTTGTTCTTTTCCGATCTTTGTCTTCTTCTTCTTCTTCTCCTTCTCTCTCACCTCTGTCCTCGCAGCGCGCCCGGTTCACTTGCGTCGAGTTTCATTGCGTTACTTTACTTGGCATTCATTGCATCGCATTCCATTGCACTGCACTTTTCATGACTTCGACCTATCGATCTGTGTCCCTAAGCGCCCAATGCCCGAGTCCACTCTCCTAACCGCCCCAGCCTTGTCCAATTACGCCAGCCCCACACTACGTATCCACACCACACATGTCCACAGCCACGAGGTACTATCCTCTTAGCCAGCCAATGACGTCCGGAGGGCACAGCTATGCAGCTACACCGGTGGATTATGTTGACGTACTCCGTACTCCCTACTGTTCTATGAGAGAGTATGTAGGTGAGTGGGTGGCACGCGTTCCATTCCCAGGCGCTTAGAAAGAGAGGACAAACCTCCACATCTTCATTCTTGCACAAGCCGTTTTCCACCCCTCGGCCGGCGGGTGATGTTTCAGGTTTGCGAGCACGCACAGCTGAAACACGCACGCACACACGCACACACGGATTCGCAACTCAGACACAACACACGAACCAACTGACCACATGGGCACAGGATTTCGCGATCTGGCCGATCTGGCGCGTACAGCGACGAAAAAATAGGCTTACCCCTGGTCTGGCCCTTGCTCTAGGCCGGGGCACGCTGGCGCTGGTCGGTTCTTCCGTGCTCGGTTATGCACGACGGATGACGACGATTCTCTCAGCCCTTGACCAGGTAAGCTCCAACCATGTACCAGGAACCTAGATAGGCAGCGGGTAGTTTCCTGTCTCCCTGGCTAGGTCACAGAGCCGGTCAACTTTATTTCGAGTGTTGGGTTGGGTCGAGTTGGGTCGCCTGCAGGATTGGACTGCAGGATTTCACTCACTTCCGGCCCAAATCAAGGCAGGACAATGCAGGGCAAGGCAAGGAAGATGTTTCTTTATATGTATCTCTGTCAAGCAGGCAGGTAGACTGCTGTATTTTTAAAAATAAATGCGCGGAAAGAAAAAACCCTTTGTTGATATACATAAACCCCCCCTTTCATTCAGGCGCGGCGAATCGAAAGCTTGCTATTCTGTTTCTTGATTTATTCTTATTCTTCTAGAGCGTCCCTTGAAGCTATCGCTGCTCTTGCTCGCTTGAGACAAGGCTTTCAGCCGCTTTCTGCTGCTGCTGCTGCTGCTGCTGCTGCTGAACTAGAGCCCTTTTTGCCATGACAGCAACAATGCCTCAAGCCATCACTTCAGCCGTGACTTCTGCCGCCAACAGTGCCACTGAGCCTGTTCGGCCCTCATTACCACGCCGCTCCTCTTCCCTGCATAAACAAGTAATAGCAAAACTCCGCCCGCTGCCATTCCAGTACCTCTGGTCCGTCTGGCACTCCAAGTCCCAGCTCCAGCCTACCAGCAACAGCAGCAATAATCATCAATTACTCGATTCATACCAGTTGACAATGTTGGTCGATTCGGTCGCTGACATCGGCACCTTCTACCGCATTTTTAACAACCTGCCCTGGTCTCAGATCAGACAAAAAGACAGTATTCACATATTCCGCTCCGGGGTCCAGCCGTTGTGGGAAGACGAGGAGAACCGAAGGGGTGGGCGGTGGTTGATTCGAGTACGTCCGGAAGAAGGAAGAGATGTAAAGTGTTGGGAGGAGATATGTCTGTTGTGCTGTGGTGGAGAATTGCAGGCTGCCATTGCCCAAGGTACGTCTCAACCTCGATTCCACGGTCTGTAGAGATCTTGGTGATCATTCACCGATGATTTTGTTGCGCAGAACGTGACCATATCCTCGGAATGTCCTTCTCGCCTCGACAATACGTCACACACATATCAATATGGACCAAAAAAGGTGATAATCTGCGCAGTATCATGTTAATGGAGCGCGCCATTCTCGCCGGCTTGTCGCCCAATCTCAGACCCAAGTCAACCACCGATTTCAACTACCGGAGGCATGCAGACAAGATGGATTTGCACAACATGCAATTGCAAGGTCGACAATCTCAGGCGCAAGTGCCATTCTTGCATGCTCCGGTGAGTGTGGGATCGACAATGAGGCGATCCACGCCTGTACGCGCTTTAACAGTGACTTAAAAAATAAGGGTTAAATACCGGGTTATCGACCTGGGACATATCGGTCAATGGGTACGTGATCGCGGTCTCGACGAGCGTCGCGAGCGTCACTTCTGTCTCTGTCGCGCCTTCTGTCGTCGCGCCGTTCGTCGCGTCGGTCGTCCTTTCGATCGTCTCTCCGATCTTCTTGTCGATCATCGCGGCGGTCGTCCTTTCTCTCGCCTCTTCGATCATCTCTTCGATCATCGCGGCGCCGGCTTCGATCTCTCCTGTCTCGATCTCTCGAGCGGTTTTTGTCACGGTCCCTATCCCTATCCCTATTCCGGTCACGATCATGATCGCGGCTTCGATCGCGGTCTCGCTCTCTCTCTCGGTTTCGCTCTCTATCTCGATCACGCTCTCTGTCCCGGTCCCGATCTCGCTCTCGATACCTATCGCGTGACCTATCTCGCTCGCGCTCTCGATCACGGTCTCGATCACGGTCTCGGTCTCGGTCTCGGTCTCGGTCCCGGTCTCTTTCTCTCTCTTTTGATCGATTCCGGTCGCGGTCACGGTCTCTCCGGTCATTGTCTCGATCTCGGTCTCCACCATCGCGCTCACGGTCACAGTCACGATTTCGCTCTCCCTCCCGGTCTGGATCTTTATCGCTGCGATGACTGTCATACTTTCTCGTCGGCTCTCGATCACGATCTCTCTCTGAATCTCGGGGTCGACGTCTTTGCCGATCACGTTCACGCTCAACTTCAGTACGATGAACACCACCTCCAGGGACATAGCGGTCGATACCTAATGGCGATGCGGAACGAGGTCTTCTTTCTCGGACGGATCGTCTTTCGTGACTAGGCGACGGTGAATCGCGCTGGCTCTGGGCTTCGCCTTCCTCGCGGTCTTTGCTTGGGCTTCGGCGGCGAGATGGTTCTGTCTTCTCCTTTTCCTGAATTGACGACCTCCTGTCACGGGATCTGCTTCGGCGGTCATGCTCCCGTTTGTGGCTCTCTCGAGATCTCTCTCTTTTTCGGGAATATCGGTCGGATGTGATGTATTTCCGCGAGCTGTCGTGTACTTCGGACTTGTCAAAATTGTACTCAGGTCTCTGCTTAGACTTCTCTGCCATTTTTTTGCCTTCGCTCAGGAGAAGCTCAAGAGCGGTAGCCTCTAAATCCTTCTCGTCCGTTTGAACGTCCTTGACAGTTGTGGATTCAGCAATCGAATCCCGCCGATCAGTGCTCTTTGGGCGTGTTCGTTCATGATCTCGATCACGGTCGCGGTCTCTTTCTCTCTCACGCTCCTTCTCGTACCGAGCGTATCTTTCCCGTCTCTCTTCTTCGCGCTTCCTGTGTCTTTCATCCCTGGCCTTGATCCTTTCGGCTTCCCGCTCCTCTTCCTCCTTGCGTTTCTTTTCGCGCTCGATTCGTCTTTCTTCTACCTCTGCCTCACGTTTCTTTTTCTCCTCTTCCTCGCGCTTGGCTTCTTCTTTCTTCCGCTTCCGTTCCTCTTCCTGCTTAATCTTGGCCTTCAACTCTGCAGTCTCCCGCAGCAATTGCTCCATCCGAGCTCTATTCCTTTCTCTTTCAGCAGCTCGGTTTTGGGTCTCAGCCGCATATTGTTCATCAGACTTGGCCCCTCGCTGCTCCTCCTCAGCTGCAAGGTCAGCCCCAACGTCTTCCCTGCGAATGTCACGCACCGCATCCAGCACGGTGTTCAGGTGCCTCGCGATTTCCTGGTCGATTCTGGACTCTACATCTTGATATATCCCGCTTCGGTCTACGGCACCTTGTATCAGCGTAGCTGCCTTGCCCCGCTCTCGACTGAGTAAATTCGGGTCTTTCTCAATCTCGGCTTCCGCAATGGCGTGAATCTTATCCGTAAGGGCGGTTTTCGCATCGGAGGTATTGTAGGAAGCCCACACTTGTTTTCGCAGGCTGTCGTAGCCGCCTTTCTTCTTGAACTTGAGAAGAAGCGCATCAATGGTGGATCGCTGGTCTTTGACGAGAGGGAGGTCGGAGATCTTAAAACGAGGGCGTAATGAGAACGGAGTCGAGGAGTCAACCGGCGGTGCGTCCGCCATGACTGTATCGGCCATGTTGCCAAACGCTTGTTTGCAACGGCTCGAGAGAATTTCTTGGGAAGTTGCTGTGAAAGTTGAAATCCCTGGTTTGAGCTTGAACGCGAACTGCGCGTTCGGTTCCGCTCACGTGCCAAGATTTAATGCTACGGCGAGGTATTGACTCCTAAAACGCACTACCGAGACGGCGAGACGGCTCCATACTTCAATTCTAGTTCGGCCTTGAGTTGAGCCCTCTGGCGGAAAGATAGATTGATTGACGGGTATCTACCGAGTCAAAATAAAGAACAGATGTATGCATCTGCCCTTTACTGGACTGTGATGGTTAGACAAAGGCAGTGGCCTTCATTATTACTGCCACTATACGTGGTGGCAGCTTATAGTGAAGTTTCCAACTGGTTGCCCAATCCAATCTTCATTAGCGCGGCTAACATCTATCTAAATCGAGATACGAAAGCATGATTTTATTCCCCGTCGGACGGATACTGTACAGCATAAATTTTCCATGCCCTTGCTTGATTGCTGCCCAACCGGCTCAAATCCGGCGCCGGTTCACATCAAAAGATGTGAAGCCTGGCCTTCTGCCTTCCAGTCTTCGTCGTTTTGGTGCTGGAGTTATAGGTATATCCTTGAAATCCTCTCTCTTTGAGGAGGGTAAGAAAAGCGCTTCCACCCCAGTTGAAACCCCAGCATTCGCTTCCTCGAAGCTCGCTATAGCCACGCTTGATTTTACGGTGTTTGCCGCTTAGATCCAAAAAGCCTCGGCTTAGGCTGCGGGCGATTCGGGCGTAGTCTGTGGCGGCCCTTGAATACTCTGGTCATCGCAAATAATTGACTGAATGCTTGCAATTCTGTCTCCGCCTCCCTAACGTGCTCGAACTGGATCACTCCAGCAGAGCCATTGCTCCATAGTTGAACTCGGAAGTGAGTATGTTTGGATCTTCAGTGGGCATGCGTTGTCTGATTGAATCCGAAATCCTTCTTAAGGCTCTCATTTGTCGCCTTTTCGCTCATTATTTTCTCCGGCATCCGTGTTGTTTTCATTCGAAGTCCTATATTGTTCAAGGATCTTCTTCAAAGCCGTCCGTTTGATTGGTTTAGGGAGAAAACCATTCATACCGGCTTCCCGACAGGCTGTTCGATTTATTTCGTGGTCAAAAGCTGTCAGCGCAAGAATTGGAGCATCAAAGCCTAGCTCTCTCATCTTCTTTGTGGATTCAATTCCGTCCATGCGGGGCATTTGAATATCCATTAAAACAAGAGTAAAAGGCTGCGGCTTTTCGTTCTCGCTCTCCACCTGAGAGAAGGATCGTCGTACAATGTCAAAAGCCTCCTTTCCGTCTTCGGCCAAGGTAACGTCATTCACTTTTTCGAGCTTGAGTAATTTAAGGATCACCTGTTGATTGACCGGATTATCTTCTGCGACAAGAACTTTCAGGGAACACGTTTTTGCAGCAGCTGCTGGGGATAGAGCTGTTGGTTTCTTCTCCACAGTGTTCACGCCATTTGCTTGCTCTTCTAGTTTCATCCCTGTCGGGTCATTCGTCTCATCCGGTGTCTTTACAGACATAATTGATGCCAATCGGTTGTTTGGGTGGGGTAAATTTTGCCTTTTGTCTGGTTTTGGCTGCTGGACTACCGCGTCCGCTCTTTCTGAGCTCGCATTCGCGTCTATCAGATAGGGCTGGGAGAACCCGACGAGGCGGGGCACATCCATCTGAGAATCCTTGTCCTGCGTGGAATACAGTGAATTCTGTCTCGATTGTCCAGGTTGTCGTGTGTCTCTCGACCTGCGAGATTTTGTACTGAAGCTCTCAAACTGTATGCTGCTGGATATACTTCCGGGCTTTGGTCGTGCTAGAGAGTCAGAAACAGAAGGTACGACCTCCTTCGTGTAACGCAATGGCAGAGAAAGTGTGAATGTACTGCCAATGTCGACAGTGCTCTTCAATCTGATAGTGCCGCCCATCATGCCCGCGAGCTGCGAACATATCGCCAGCCCGAGACCGACGCCGCCATGTTTCTTGCTTAGAGCCAAGTCACCTTGGACGAAGGGCTTGAAGATATCTTGTTGCAAGTGCTCCGGGATACCCGAGCCGGTGTCTTCAACTTCAAAGTCGAACATCAGTCCCTTCAGGGACGATTTTGGCGGGGCGAATTCGGTGTCGCGTCGTTGTAACGCCTTAACCGCTGTGATCGGCGAAGCTGTGGTATTTGAGTATGCCACATCGGGCATGGCTTCGGGTTCCACAAATCCCTTGCATCGTATCCGTACCTCGACCACGCCTTTAGCGGGCGTGAACTTCAACGCATTGCTTATGAGATCTGAACGCCAGTCAATAGAGTCCCATCAATAGCTCAACAATTTACGAGATCAAAATTTAGGATACACCAGGAAGCCATGGGTAACATAATCACCTTGGGAAAGACAGTGCGAAATCCGGACTTACTCATCAGAATTTGTAGTATCCTGTTCTTGTCCCCTCTCAATCCTATTTCCCGCAGAGGTCCAAGGTCTGCAGGCCCTTTGGCTAGGACATTCGTCTTCTGCTTTTGGATAGCACCAGTCATATCCTGTCTAGCGACAATGGCGTCCTCTGGAGCATCATGATCGGTATCCCCTTGTACAGTTGGTTCGGTCCCGATGAAGACCACTCTCAAACTTATATCAGATTCACGAGCTTGCTTCTCAAAGATGGACACGAGCTGTGAGCCGACGTCCACCAAGCGAAATGTGTCTTCCTCGATGGCGAAGTTCTGGCCAAAGGAACTGCGGCTAAATGTCAATAAATCGTTGAGAAGATGCAAGAGGAGGTCCGAAGATTTATAGATGATTTTGAGGGACTGCCGGACGCTGGCAACGTCTTCCTCTTGCATAGCGATTGCGCACATGCCGATAATCCCGTTCAGTGGTGTTCGTAGCTCGTGAGATACATTGGCGATGAACAAGGTCTTGCTTTCGTTGGCAGCTTCGGCCGCATTTCGACTTTGCTCGAGCTCCGCAGTTCTTTTTTTCACACGGTCCTCAAGTCTTGCATATTGAATTGTGAGCTCGTCAGTCATTTCGTTAAAGGTACAAGTCAGATCGGTTAATTCGTCATAGATGACGTGGCGACGCTCGGGCACGCGCTCAGGGATCTTAAATACTCGCACGGGCCGAACATGCGTCTTCTTCCTGGCAGACCGTTTGTAGACGTTCTGGACCATGCACTTCTCCTGGACGAGGTCCGCCTTTCCCAGGGCATTTTCGCAGTCCGTGTCGGAGGACTTTTCGGAGGGATCGTAAGCTTCGTACGTAGTCACTGAATTTTCAGCCGCAGTTCGAAGCGCGATGATCGGCTTGACGGCGTAGTGGGCGAGCGGACTGCTTCTAGATCAGTATATGTGAGGGTGCCAGATCTTGCTCCTAATGCACTCACAAGGAAACGATGAGAACAGCACCGACCACACTGAAAATGCATGCCAGCACAGTATTCCGTAGCTGATTAATAGGAGCAACGACTTCGCTGTGCGCCTGACCAAAGACGACAACCCAGTCAACAATGGGGGAAGATACCTTGGCAAAGCCAGCTGATATTTTCTGATTTTCCTCATTGTGGGTCGACATTAGTGCTCCAGCATTATTGATCTGCTCCGTATTGTCAGACCAAACGCGAAGCACTGCTGGAAAGTCTCCCATGGGAAAAGGCAGATAGGGGTCTTTGGCCCGCAGCGGATGTCGATTACTGAACGGCGGCAGAACAAATTGAAGCGGCACATTGGCATTTTCAGCTTCTGAGCAACCATCGACCTGGTCGGCGAAGAGGTTGTCGGGGCGGGCAGGACCGATGATCACCACCTCTCCGGTTTTTCCCAGCCCAACACGGGACTCAACGATATCGTAGAATGCCTTTCCATCAACCACGACAGTGAGCCACCCAAGCACATCGGTACGACTCGTGTTATTGTTCACGGGTACCGTGTATGAGATGAGCGAGGAATTGCTATGCAGAAAAAGCGGACCGAGGAATAGCGTCGAGTTGTTGTACAAGAGTTTATCTTCGTAGATGGCAAATATCGGATCAGATAGCTCGTTACCGTACGTGAGGTTAGGGTAGAGCTGAGGCGGAAACCCACTGCCATTGTCGCCTAGAAGGACTGCAGAGCCATTCTGGTAAGTGAAAGGAAGCACGATCTTGCGGGCTGCTCCCCTCCCGGTCGCGCCACTAAGTGCACGACCACCTTGATCGGGCCGGGGTGCGCGGGGGAAAATGGCAGCTTGCAGAAGAACCGCGTCGTCGGATCCGCCAGACAAAGCGTCCTGGAGGTTAGACTAGATCGACATCAGCGATTCTGCTTCAGAAACAGGCCCATTTCGTTCCCAACCTGTATGGCGTCGTAGAGGTCCTGCGTATGGTTGCCATTATTGAAGTCGCGCAGCAGATCCTGAAGAATATCTCTGGTGGCAATCGACTGCACCGAAGTGCCCATCAAAGAGATATCCTGGGCCACCTGAGTGGCTTTCAGATTCGCCGTGACCATGAGAGTCTCCCATTTTGCACTGTTCAGGTGATGCACCGTCTGGAACCAGATAGAGACAGCGAGGATGGTTAGCGACAACAGACTCGTCATGCCAATGACGAGACATAGCTGTTCACGAATATGAAGGCGGAACCTCATCTTGTGCCTGTCAACTGAGGCAGCGGAGCAAGCGGAACAGCCGGCGGCGAATTGGAGATTGCGGGCACGCAGCTCGTGTCAAGTCGCTTGGGAGGTGGGCCCGACACAGGAGTGAGCGTGTCGAGATGGATGGAGCGCTGAGAATAACGGAGCCTGGACTCGTCTCTCGCTGTCATCCATAGCCAGCACTCGAGGTGGTGAGAGATACAAACAGAGAAAGATGTGATATTTCCAATGGCTGCTGGATAAAAACAAGCTGATGGGTGCGTGCGGCTAATTCTGGTGGCTGCGCCTTGTACAGTAATACGAGGCGAGCGAGGCAGGCGAATCCCTGTGACGCCCTCGGTGAATCGGCTTTACTGTACTTGTTAGTCTCAGCTGAGAGTTCACCAACTAAACTTGCTTAGTCAACGCCAACCGACTCGCCAAGTCAAGTCATCAGGAGCAACCAGGGAAATTCGACCGAGGAAGCAATGGGAAGCCGGTGCGGAAGTATTACTCCTATTTCTATCTTTGCCCAAGGCTCAACAATGATTTCAAGCCCTATAACATCAAGCCTCTTAGCTTTGTAAACGCCCTTGATGACGCTCTGGTCGCCAGAGTAGCCCTGGATTTCTCATTTCGACCATCAAAGTCGAGCCTATTTAGGCAAGACTGTGTCAGCAGTTAGGCCTATGCAACGCACGGATGTACCTGGACGGATGTGGAATGTCGGCTCATCCTTCTCCCCCGTGATATCCGAGCTTCCAGTTTTCCATCATCATGAGATGGTCAAGTTCGGCAAACTTTCCCATCAAATAGCCATCACAGAGAGTGAACGATACATATTGAGATGACGGACGAACAGGGGACAAGACGTAGCCTCGCAAAGACTCTGAGCTTAAGAATGCCCAGCAGAAGTGGGACCTAAGTCTAATCTTTCGCCCCCTGACTCGGTGCCTGAGCAAGAGGTTGTACTGGCATTCTGCTAAATTGGCCCGACCGAAGTGTGATTTTGTTTCTGCGTCAGGGAAGACTCTGACGTCTTAGTGATGGGTAGTTACCACAGAGAATGCTCCCTCCACCACCTACAAGGACTTGGTACATCGTTGTTAATTCATGGTTGTCTTCTCGAGGCCCTGTGGCAGAGGCGGACGGAGCTGTCATCCCCGGTCTTGGCACTACGGTCGAGTGAAGGGCCTGAGCAGCGCAATCCGAACTAGACCTTTCAGACCAGTCTTTGACCAGTCTGTCCCCAAGCTCACAACCTCCCTCCCGCCTTCGCACTCACCTTGCGCACCTTGATCCTGACTCTTTATCCTAAACTGCTGACAATATAACCGTGGGGCGCTGTATGCTTTTCTGCGTATAAGGCCAAAACCACGCCGGCAGGTCCGACCAGGGCAGCGTTGTTTCCTTCGGTCAAATGAGCCTTTCCGAGGGGCATACCTTGTTCCTCGACAATGCTGTGTGTAGCTCGACGTTCTCAGCTAATTGGACCGCTCTTAGATGACAGCGGCAAGAAAAGTGACTTTCAGCAATGCACATTGAGATGTGTCATTGCTTCCTTCGGTGGTGAAGAGAAAAATTGGTGGCGATTGTCGGACAGCCTTAAGGTCCTCGATCCACACCTGGGCGCATTGCCCATAGTCGGAGCAATCCACTCTATGGAATTCTTTCCATCAAAACGCGAGAGATCCATGCCAATTTATCTTTTTTTCCCCTCCTTCTGTTTTGTCCCTCGAGGTTGAGACTGGCCGTGTTCTTTATTCCCGGCACGTTCTTATTCTCCAAAGTATGGCTGTAATGACCCGGCAGAGAGCGAGATCCAGTCGAGGTTTGGCTGAGCGAGGACCAATCCCGGTAACTTTGGTCTCTGGGTTTCTAGGGAGTGGTAAGACAACACTTCTCAAACACATCCGCACCTCTGGCCAGCACTCTCTGCAGGTCGCGGTCATTGTCAATGACATGGCCGCTCTTAACATCGACGCCTCCCTCATCAAACGTCACATGGCCTCACGGACGCAGGAACGTCTGATACAGATGGAGAATGGCTGCATCTGCTGCACACTTCGCGGGGACTTGCTCGAAGAGTTGGCGAACTTGGCTCGCAACGGAGAGTGCGAATACGTCCTTATTGAGAGCACAGGCATCAGCGAGCCAATGTAAGTAGCCGAAACGTTTACAGAAGAATTTGCGCAGGCTATGATCGAGGCAGCGAATGACGGCTCACTGGAGGGCCGGGAAGATGATGAGATGGTCTTAAAGGAGATGTATGATACAAGCCTCCAATCAAGAAATTCATGATGCGCAACTAAAATGGTGTTACAGGGCAGACTTGGATGGTTTGCAAAATGTCGCCAAACTAGACGCCCTTGTTACCATTGTCGACGCGTTCAATTTCTTGGACAATTTTGCGACCACAGAGTTTATTACGGACCGATGGGGAAAGGAAGGTGTTGATCCAGAAGACGAACGTACTATAACGGATTTGATGGTTGACCAGATGTCGGTATATTGTCTGAAGACACAAGTCAGGCTAAGCTCTTACGACATAACTAATCAGTCCGTGACAAACAGTGAATTCGCCAACACCATCATCCTCAACAAGGCCGACAGCGTGGACAAGGCGACAAAGTCTCGGATCAGGGCCGTTATCCATCAACTCAACCCTGCCGCAAAAGTCTTAGAATCCAATTACTCCAAAGTCGACGCCAGAGAAGTCATCGCCACCAAGACATTCTCGTTCGAAAAAGCCGCTACCAATATTTTGTGCTCTCGATGATGGTACGAATCCGTTCCCCGTTCCCGGCTCATTTCGCAATGGTTTGGTTGTAGGCAACATTGGTACATTTAGTACACGCTAACCTAGTATGCCTCTAAGCCCTTTGGCCTATCGACCCCGATACACGCGCCAGCATTGAAGCCGACTTTGCCGAACCCTGGGGCGACCGACGACAAGAAATCGTGTTCATTGGCGAGAAACTCCACACGGCCGGTCTGAAGGCCGAATTCGACCAATGCTTGTTGACAGATGCCGAAATGCAAAAGTGGGAGAAGATCATGAAATCTTCTGAAGACAAGCAGGTCATCAATGATAAATCGGCAGTTGTCTTCGAAGGTGACATAATCCAACAATATCAGGATGTCTTACCTGGAATTTACAACTGACATATGACAGATGGGTTTGAGGATTGGCCTGAATTGGTGCAAGATGAGGAGAGTGGACACGGCCATGACCATGGGCAAGGGCTCAGCCAACATCAACATCACATTTAGCAGGGTAAAGTCACGAAGAAATGGAGAGAAAGGGGTAGAGAACATGAGCTCTTCCCCATTTCAGTGTCCTTTAATTTATCCAAGAAAAGCGAGAGGTTGCACTGGCATCCTGTTCCTCGTAAGCTTGGCTGGATCACCACGTGATTTTTCCTGCGTCAGGCAAGACTCTGATGCCTTGATCATGGGGTAGCTCCGGTACCATAGAGAATACGAAGTACTCGCTGCTATGTTATGTCATTTCGAGGCTATGTGGCAGCCTCGCCAGATCGAACGAGGCTGAGTGGGCGGCGAGCGGTAATCCCTGTCGCTCCCTGATCTTGGCACTGCGGTCGGGCGAAAGGCCTTCCGAGTGCAGTTCTAACTTGGCATCCAAAAGTTGCGTGAAAGGGTTCTGTCCACCTGAGCTGTTCTCCAATCTCCGAGCTCTCCACGACCGCGACAACAACCTCATTCCACGAAACCTTCGCCGCAACCTCTTTCCCAGTCGCTGCGCCAGCTTTACCTCTGCTCAAGTGATAAACTGAAAACACTGTCCCGGCGCGCCCAAGGCGCGATACACACTCGATCATGGTCCACAAGATCCTGTTCTGGGCCGGTTTCGGTAAGCATCAGTCTCCCTATAGACTGACGGAACACGTCCAAGGACTTTCCTTTTGACGCTCTAGCAGGCATTGCCACACGCTTCGCCCAACTCGGCATAGAGATGAGACCTTTCTTCCAGCGCGGCACGTTATGGGTATACCCGCTCTTCGCGAGCATCGGGGGTTCGTTTGGTTATTGGTTGACAGGCGTGGAGGATAGACAAGTCAAGCTCTTACAACAGCGGAAAGAGATTATAATTGAGAAGAGACGACGGAGGGCAGAACGGGAAGCTGCTGCTTCTCCCGCCGAGACCGCAGGTGTGCTGGCATCGACGAGTTGAACACATTAAAACAAAGCTAGGTGGAATAATGATGCAGAGCTATGTAGCAGTGGTTGTGAATCGACTAGGGACTTGCTGTTGATGGCAAGTTGCTGAGGTTAAAGGAAGCTAAGAGCGAGGAGCCGCAACACCATACACACACCCACACTACTATTGTACAAAGGGCCACGACGTTTTGTATGACAATGCCGTATACAGCATTCTCAAAAGCCATGATGACAGGGAGTAAATACGGCTCCAAAAATGGACCATCAATCAATCCATCCTCGTCGGCTCTCCAATTTGCCTCTGGTGCTGAGACACGAAGGTCCCTTTTCTGCATGACAGTGCGCTTGCGGCGTCCCCAACAATGTGCCTGATACAATTGGAGAAGTGGGAAGATGAGGTTGGAAAAAGAGTCTTGCTCGGTCATACCGAAGAACTGTCAGGGAAAACCGTGCCGCTGGGAAGTATGTGTTGATTGCTCCGTCGCTTCTTCCGGCCCTCTTTCTCTCCTCTCGTACCATCCTACTATGCTCTAGGTGGAGGCTCTTCAGGGTACGACTCGGCGCCCTCTGGAATGGGCACCAAAGCGCTCTTGGTCCAGATATGCGTGGCTGTGCTGAAAATATCTCCGTCAATCCCCTCCAGACATCCCCCTTTCACAGCGACGTAGCTCGGATTGCCCGAAGGAGCAACGCTGACATTCATGATCCGCGTTCCGCATCGTTTGCAGTAGTAGCACCTCTTTGGACGGCCAGAGGTCGTTCTGGAATGCTCATAAATTCCGATCAATTCGTTCTCCTCGCTTGAACCCCCGCCTTCCGGAGCCGACTTCTGTTCCGGGTCCGCCGTTGCTGAAGTCTGAGAAAGGAGGTCGAAATTTGGAAAAATGGCTGAGATGCCAAAGGCGCTTGCACTTTGGCGGCGGCATTCGTGGCAGTGACAGATGTACCACTTTATGGGCTTTTCTTGAGGTGTACGGAAGCGAACGGCACCGCATTGGCAGCGGCCTTCCATTATGCAGGAGGCGGTATGTCTGGGTGAAGGAACAGAGGGATTGTCAAGTTCTAAACCCGTGTTTCTAGATATCTTGATTGGCGGGAGAAGAGACTCTTTGTCGCGTCGATGGGGAGAGGACTGAAGATTTATTATGTAATGGGATTTAACTGCCGTATCTCGAACAGCGGGTAATACGCACCTTCAATCCCGTTACTAGGCGGGCACGGAAGAG
Source organism: Cladophialophora psammophila CBS 110553 (assembly GCF_000585535.1). Taxonomy (NCBI): domain Eukaryota; kingdom Fungi; phylum Ascomycota; class Eurotiomycetes; order Chaetothyriales; family Herpotrichiellaceae; genus Cladophialophora; species Cladophialophora psammophila. The sequence continues at coordinate 174,442 of NW_006912947.1, forward strand.
GCACCTCATATCATTCCTCGCTACTACACTACCGAGGCAAATCGACGCCGCAGCCCAACCAACTTCCTCCTTTTCATCACCCTTCGCTCATCGTCAATGTCTGTCTTTCAACCATTTCTTCCCTCCAAACAGATCAGCTGCTCCAATAGAGTCTCGTCATCCTCAACATCCTCCTCTGCGCCGTGGACATGATCGCGCTCAGCAATGCGCTGAGCATGTTCCTGCTCCTCACCTGAGGCGGGGTCCACACGGACTATCGATTCAGTTGTCGAGGCATTGGATGAGAGCTGAGGAGGAGACACTTGATTACGGTGACACCGTGCTCGACGTACGACGGGATGTCTCGCACTTAGTATTCTGCGACCTCAATCCTATCAGGCTGACTTGTTGATTTGGTTGCTGAGCTCTCCGACGCTGGTCTCTCGTTTTCACCACCTGCACGAACACCAATACATCGCAATTCTGAGAATATGGCATCGTATACCCCGCGCCCAAGACTTGAGATGTCTGCCCAAAGTCTGGGCGCCAGCCTGGGCTCAAAGCAACGTTCAGCCTCCCTAGGCCTTTCGTATATTGCAACGACACACAGGGCACTGCTGCTCAACTGAGTGCTGCCCGCCACTGTCTTATTCAATCCCCTCTAATCTCCCTCTAAAACCAGGCTCTTGCGTCTTCTTCACTTCAAAGCTCCGACGGATCTTTTCATTTCAATATGCCTTCAGCAGCTGGCTACCCCAGTATAAAAGAGGTAAATCTCATCAAAGTTTTAAGGGACATAGAAGAAACCACGTGAACCGAGGAGCCTCATAAATCTCCAGTGGACTGGGAAGATCAGGTTCTCTACTTCCGGTTTGCAGATCGGTTCTCTGACGACAAGACAGGGACACCTTATGTCCAAAGTCGGGATGAAGATAATGGCTTGAAGGCTGATCCAGCAGATGGGATACGAGACCGCACGAAACAGTTGAAATGAGGTAGGGAAGTATTGGGAGAGAGGAACACTCCGGGGCGTCGCTACCCGGCTTGACTATCTCGAGAAGTTAGGCGTCACAGCCATCTGGGTCGGTCCCATTTCCAAACAGGTCGAGGCGCACAGGACATGTCATGGGTGTGGCATGCAGGACGTTCTCGACGTGGACAGGCATTTTAAGCACCCGAAAACATCTTCGAGACCTGGTCAAAGAAGCGCACTCCAGAGGCATTTATGTGATCGTTTATATCATCCTCAATCACTCTGGCGACGTGTTGGGTGTGTGTCTTCATCGACACACCCTGCACAGGGGCCACATATAGAGTAAAGGGCTTCAGGGATGAAAATGCAAACCCTGACCTTCCGTTTCAGGAACAGCCTACAGATGCAAATCGCGACGCTGCCATTTGGCCCAAGGAGAGCTTCAAGACGCCTCAGCATCCACTCGCAAAGGATAGATAACAATTGAGACTACGATCCGGAGTAATACCTTTGATATCGGCACGTATTGCCTCCGTTTCGGGAAGCAGCATAGAATTCGACATGTGGGCCAATTTGAGATCTACCCATCCACCGCTTACAGCCAGGTCAGGGACGGAACGACATGTGCGCCCATCTCAGCAGCCACGAACGAGGTTCGGGAGACGATAATCGACTTCCACGAGAAGGTCGAGACCATTCTCACAATCACGCCTTTGCCCATCTTCCTCCCTTCACTCTGCTGTGCTTTTGCCATTCTTGGGTGGAGAAATGTACGATGTAGGATGGAAACCGTGCCCTATTCGCCCCCAAAAGTCTTTCAAACCAGAAAAAACAACAGAGATTTCTCACGGAGTTATAACGAGCCACCCAGCTGACGATAAAGCTAGTTGCTTCGAAAGTGAGATTGTCTATCTACCCAAGATCGACATCGCGATTGCGTGCTGCTTACCGCGAGTTGTCTTGTATTTTGACGCGGCTCGACAAATATCCGATCCCACGGCCAAAAGGACTATCCACATCTCAAACAATGATGACGGTTAACCGACTTAGAGGCCATGAATGAGAGGGAGCCAAGTGGAGCCGAGGAGAAACGAGATCAAAGGAGTCCACGAGACCAAGTTCCAGCATTCTCACAACATGTCAAGCCTGAAAGTTCACAAGAAGATCGGATTCAGTTCCGCGTCTTGCGGAATGCGAAGGCCCCTTTACTTGGTTGAACGGACGAATTGGCTGGGAGCTTGAGCCAAAACAAGGGCGTTCGGCACCATGCCTCAAAAGACGAGGGTTTATGCCGCCGCTTTCGAGAACTCCCTAAAGCAGCACCCAGCTATTACGCGACGGTGGGGACAGGATGAACTTTCTCCGCGCGTCGTAGCCACGATCAATAGAGGATTTGGACTTGGATTTGGATTTTTACTCTTTGTCCACCACGTCATCCTAGGCTATGCATCTATGTGGACGATGATGTAAAATGGCATGTCATCTGCTGGACCCGTGCAGCGAGAAACCGAAGGCTTCAAAAATCTCCTTTGTTCTTGAGCGCAGTCGGACTTGAGAGAACTCTCGTCTTCAAGGCTCGTTTATTCCCCCAATGTGTCTCCGTCTTCGCGGCCAGATTCCATCAGATGAGACAGGAAGTCCCGGATCATTGGGATGCTATTTCGATGGCTTTGCAAGATATTGCAGAAATCTTTGCTTCCCTAGCTGTCGCATACCGTGAAGTCCTCATATTTTGACCTTTAGGTTGTACCCGACTTTTGAAATCCTCGCCGCGACCGCAAGCACAGCACCGATGAGGATGGAGGTGGCGCTGAATATCTGGGCATACAGATACCCTCCTTGATCTCGCTGGATCAACGCTCCTTGGATGGCAGGACCCGTCAAGGTCGCGAAACTGACGATGGTCAGTACCATTCCTACTTGCGTGCCCACTTTGCGCAAATCTGTCACCATCACTGTCGCGGTCGCTAAGCAGAGAGACTGAGTCCCAGCAGCAACAATGCCGTATATAGCTGTGAATACCCACAGCGCTTTCACCGACGACACGGCAATCCAACAGTAGACCAAGAGTGCCGCGGTGAAAGTGAAGGGCAGCAATATATTCAACGTCCCTGTACAATAAACGCCGACCAAGTTGGGCAAAAACCGTCCGATGACGCCGACGCCGTTCAAAGCGACCACGAGATTGATTGAATCGGTCACCCCAAGCTTATCCCTAGCAAAAGTGCCCAGGTAGAAGAAGACAAAATACAGACCCCAGAAATTGAAAAAGAATGCCGCGGCAAAAGTGGTATAAGGTAACTCCCGAAGAGCTGCCCATTCGATCAGTTTGCCGGCTTTCCGCGGCGGAAGTCGTGGTCGAAAGAACAGCAGCGAGGGCACATGCGTCCCAAGCATGATAAAGCCAACGATTCGTATAGTCCAGGGAAACCCAATGTCACTGTGATAAAGAAGCTGGTTCGCGACGGCCGGGTACACAATACCACCCGTGGCGCCACCCACCGCGGCCAATCCCACTGCCAAAGCACGTTTGGTTGAAAAGTACGACGACAGGACCGACATGGCGGGGCTGAAGACGAATCCATGGCCCAGACCGACACAGATTGCCTGTGCAAGAAAGATCTCCCAGTATTCCGTGCAAAGAGAAGTCAGGAACGTCCCCAAGAGTTGTAATAGGACACCGGACAGGAAGACATGTCGAAAGAACCCTGCATCGGTCGCCCGTCCAGCGTACACTCCCACGAAAAACAGGAGAAAGACTTGCACGCTCCCAATCCAGGATATGTCGGATGGTGGATGATCAAGGCTCTGCTCGTAGTATTGCTGGAAGACTCCGAAGCTATTGGTCACACCCCAGGTGTTGAAAAAGACGCAATGTGACAGCACAACGTGCAGCCACGCCATGAAGCCTCCGTCGGGGGGAGGCAGGACTTCGGGTGCCTGGAGTAGGGGCACATTTGCTGGGGAAGCCTCAAGCTGTTGTGTACCGAGGCTGGCCTTGTCGGACGCTTTGCCTTTTTGTTCATGCTTTTCGTCCTCCATCCGTAAAACATTTCGATTCCAAGCGGTCTGAGAGATATTATGCCCATCTCTGCCGGGAGCAGCTTCCAGGTCTGGAGGATCGAGAAGGGTGTCCATGACATGCGTTTCTGAGAGCCCCGAGGCGTGAAAATGATACTCCAGGATTTGAGAAGCATTTGTACCTATGTAGGCAGCTTTTCGGGGCTTTCTTTTTGACCGAAGGACTGTGCAGTTTTGAGTGAATGGTATTGCAAGTTAATAATGAGAGCTGCTTCTCCGCGGCCCGCTATAGATCTGCTCTTGCCCATGGCTGAACTGGTAAGGACTAGCGAGCCTACCGTGCGTCCATGGAACGATGGTACCCACGATTTAAGCTCCATTGTAAACAAGCATGAGGCAAGGGCGTTTGCCGAATGTTTCCTAATCACCTCCGACCGCTTGGAACTGGAAGAATTCTAGGCTAGAGTATGTTTCAGCACGGTGCATTTCCTGTCCAGCTCAGCCTGGAACTTACTGTGTGCGCTAATATGGCAACAATATCAATCTTGTGAAGACACTCCAGCGTATTGGTCCGCCATGTTCAACCAGATGATGGCGCCCACCGCAAAATGTCCGACCAAGGTTCAGAGGTTGGCGTTATAGGGAGATCCAGTGTCCTTCGCATGCAGTTTGCTCGCTTGGGTCTCTGATACTGGGTCCTGCCTGATCATTGCCTATGCTCGCTTCTGTACTTGGCCGAGAGTAGAGTGGGTGGGGACGGGACGTACCCCGTGTCGGTACCATAAGCAATTATAAATGGAGGGTAAGGATCAGTGCTCGTCCATCCAATTCGTCCTCTCTTCCATAAACTCTTCGACCTCTTTCATGCCTCTCACAGAGTTTGTCAAGGACAAAAGTTTGTCCAGGACTTGATCTATGTGCATGGCAGAGCATGCCTCATAGAACATATCCCTCATATTCGCACTCGAGCTCTCAATCGCCTCGTTTATGTTTGACAAGAGGCTAATTAGGTCGCTGCGTTGCTCAAACACCGCCGTCTTGGAGCTTCCACCTACAGATTCGGCACAAGCGGCCGCCACAGAGTCGACCAGATGACCAAATGATTGGATCCATAAGCTAACCTCTTTGACACGGGTCTGTCTTGTGATCTCGAATTGCTGCCCATTGCTTTGCGGCGATGGATTGAAGAGAAAATCCAGACCTTCTGCGAGTTGCGCGACAGTCGGAACAGCTGGTTCCAAGAAAGATGGTCGGGGTTTTGGAGCGAGGCTCTGTTTGAGGTCTGCCAATGCCTTGGCACCTTGAATTTGACGCTTTATGTTGATAGAGACAATCTCAGGTGGGAGCTCCTTTCGAGTTTTTCCCAACTTAATGTCAGACGGTTGTTCTGTGGCCTCTAATGCAGCCGGAGGACGCATATAAGCGCGAGCGGCGCAGCTAGCTGGAACGAAAGGCATTGCAATGTCTGCCATCGCGTTCGTAGATATCGCGTTGAGCATGACGATGGAGATACGATGAGCGGCAATCGATTTCTTTTCCATTGAAGCAAGATCGTTCGTTCCAGTCGAGGAGGTTTCGGCTGTACATCCACCAGGACCCTCAATCTCAGGCTTGATGTCCGTCGAAAGCGATGGGAATGCTGTCTGCTTTGGCTCCAATAGCACTGAATGGATGCCTTTTACAAGAAGCCCAAGAGAAGAATTCGACTGCACCATCTTGTCGTGGAATTCTTGCATCCTTTCCTCCTGAAGCTTGTTATGGGCGTGAATCCTTTCTGTCGCTGACCTGGACTGATGTCAGCTTCCAGTCTAGATCTTCGACACCCGCTTGGAATCTTGGGACGATGTGGGGTTGGGAATCTCACCAGTGGAAGGTATTCAGAACCAGGTTGAGATTATCAACGTGTGATTGCAACCTGTCGCGGTATATCTTCAACGAGTCTTTATCTATATCCCACAGAATCTTCGCCCAGTTGGAGGCGATTTTGCGCCTCAGGAGCTTCCTTCTTTTCTGGCTTGGGCCAGCGTCAGCTTCGTCCGCATCATCAGGCATTTTGGCGCCTTCACGGTATTTCTTGGTCGCATTGTCCAGGTCTTCTAACGTGGTTGCGCATTTCTGGATCATTTGATCCAGAGCTTGTTGCATTTCTCGGCCATTAGTGTTGCGTGAGGCGGATGCTGATGCCGCCGTCGATATATCTCCAGCGACATGTCGCAGGCGATCCAGGGCACAACGTAATCCAAACGACATTGCAGTGAAGACAATTGATCAGGCTGAACTTAGAGGGGCCACATCAAAAGTGAGGAACAGCGAAGGAACAGCTTTATGGTGGATCCGGTCGCAAAAGACCAAAGCAGCAATATAAGAGCGGACCTTCGCAAGCACCGTTCGAAACGTGCTTCAAAGTGCTGAGCTTTTGTTGCTGCCAACTGCTTTGGTGTTTTACACAAAGATCGGGCGATGGGTCTGAGGGGGTGACGAAGGGTTTGTTCAGCTTCTGAAGCCTTTCGCTTGGCCTGCATACTCACACTGGCCATTGATTCATTGGACCAAGCCTTGTCTGCGGTATCACGAGGCAAACAGACAAACAAAGCCCCTCGGCCTTTCCTCATTTAGTGAGATTGAATCTTCAGCGGCCTCCCCGGCCCCCTGCCTCTTCCATAAAAGCCGCTGCCTTCCAGCCTTACGAGCAAGAACATAATTCTCATTCTCTTTCTTCACTATCCTCCTCCTATGATGCATGTCAAGTGATAACATAGTCTTTCTCTACCCAGTAAACCGACCATGGCTGCAAGTCAAGCAGATGACGGATCTGGTTCTGCGTGTGGCTTAGTACGCCTCCAAATCCAGGGTCTCAGGCACTTCACATCCTCCACATCCGAAGAAACTAGCAAAGAGACCATTGTTCTGCCGAGCAACACGCCGATCTCAGCGCTATGGGACAAACTACGGGGTCTGTCGTTCTCCCACGGCTCCTCTACTAGGTGTCTCTGAATATAAGGTTAACCGTTTGTAGAGCTTGGTTATCATAGTCCCGACTTGCTCTCTCGTAACAGCGAGACGTGGACATCTCATCGCACCAAACCGCAATTCAATGAATTCGAACTCATCACGGTGGTCCAAGACCACTTTCAGAGCCTAGCAAATCTATCCATGTTGATGACAGACTGATTGAGTACACAAATCGACACTTCAGCGACCCGATTGAATTCAACGTAGATGAAAAGAATTCGAAAGACCACGACATCAAGGGCGATAGGCTGACGGAGTCTCGCGGATTACAAATCGTGTTTCACCGGACACTGAGGATGCCAGATGACAACAAGCTTCACCAGCTGCCGGCATCACTGAGGGCTTTTCCCCTTTATAGTGTTGCTGGTTATTCTGACAAACTGCCCGATAAGATTGTACAGGCGGCGGAGTCTTCATGCCCATGTGGCAGCGAGAGGCACTTTGGATGAGCCTTGATGCTCCACGCGACACAAATTATGCTTTAAGGTTCTATGTTGGACGCATCAATGCCATCTCTGGACTGAAAATGGATGGAACAAAAGCATTACCGGCAGACATAGGAGACACCCAAGAACTACGTCGTCGTCCCGGGCCAAAATTGGCTCGATGGATTTGTGTGGCACCTGGTATCATCCGGCAGTTTGTCGCCATGCAATGTGAGTTGTCCCTCTGCCTCTTTGCAATGGAGTAATCCGCCTGACGAACCGGTATGAGTGGGGTCTGGCTACACTGTCGAGGGTCAAAAAAGAGGAAAGGAGAAACATGGAGGACTACAGATCGAGATTATTCCTTCTTTCAAGACGAACCTGCGAACGTGGATCAAGTGCGCAGATCAGTCTCTAAATGCAGCGGCATTGCAACACCGTCTCCAGTACGATCGCCTCGACGAATTCAAAACACCGCGTCAGTTGGGGTGTGAAGTAGGTGACAAGATAAGGATGTACCCACAGGAAGCCTTTGAACTAATTCCATGCACATTGGCGGATATGATTGAGGAAGGGCAGAGAGATGCGGATAGTAAAGTAAGTATTGCTTGTTTCTATGGCAACATATTGTTAGTATCGGACCTTTCAGTTCACAGCAGCGTACAGCAATATGATCAAGTTTTCCAGGGGCCGGAAAATGGGTAAGACGTCTCGTTATGTGAACAGTTCTTTCCGCAACATAGATCACGACTTCGACTTGGACATGGACTGGTCCTCCCCCGCCTTGCCCTGGAGGGGTTGCTCCTACTCTTCAGCACCCGCGCCCTTACCCGGAGCCTTGCCTGCAACCTGCCACGCCTCTCCCCGCCCCTACGGCTCCTATGCAGATACTTATTCGATACATCCAGTCCCTGCGCCGTCATGATTTCTCGTACCCACAGGAAATTATGGGCAAGTAGGACGGGTGGAAACAGAAATTAAACCCAAAATAACGACCAAAGACCTCAAGGCAATGGGTCTTGCCGCAGGCGGTAAGCTCGGTAAGTGACCCCATATTAAGATCATGGGCCCATCACACTTTCGGGGATGATTGTTGCGTTGACTACGGTGCGGCTCATTTATCTGCGTTTTCCACAGTCCAAGACATCTACCGCGACCATAACCCAGCATGGATCTGGAATACCAAAGCTGCGAGGCTCGTCCATGTCCACATCCTGGACCCGGCTTCCTGCGAGGCTGTGACCCATGTCGTCCCTCCGCCGCCGCCGCCGGACGCAAGAGGATACATCAAAGCGGGCGGCTCGTTCTTCGTTGTGGAAGAGCAGCCCGAGAACCGTGTTGACGGCGGAGACTTCGACAACGTCAAATCTGTCTCGGTAATGGACAAGGATCAAGCTGTCCAGCCAGAATCGTCGCTTGATCCTACGCAGGCGACCCAGTGCAAATGTGGGATCAGGTTTTGTGACTGCGTGTAAGCCTATAACCCGTGACATTGGCTAGGGCTAGTCTATATCTTTGCTAACGAAATCCGGGCATACAGGGTCCGCCCTTGCGACCACCAGTTTTGCAACGTCTGCATCCGCGAAATGGACCAGTCGTCATTGGCTAGCGCTTCACTTCCGCCGAGCCACAATCAAGGGGCAAATGGGTCTGCCCATCATGCAAAGCCGCGGAATCCTACGTCGCGGGCTTCTCTGCGCCCATGAACCTGCCTGGAGAAGAAAGTGTCAAGGTCAGGGTACCGGTCAATGTGCTCGAGGTCAAGGATGGTAGAGTTGCGTTCAAAAGCATTCAGCAGTCAAGGGTCTGAGAGACTGGCCCGAGAGGAATTGCTGAGACCGTTACGAAGTACCTAGGGGAAAGGAGCAATGCTGATCTGTCTAAATGGAATCCATTTGAGTAAAAACTCCCCGATACAGGAGCTAGCGTGATTTTTGGAGATTAGTGAGTGAGATATCAAACGGTTCTCTTTCCTTCACAAGACACAACTCGAAGAATCTCAAAGTTTTTTTTTTTTTTCCATTGGAGATCATTTGGATTGACGAAAAATACTTCTTCTTCTCTGTGAATGATCGTTGACGACGCAGAACAAGTACTTACAATCCACTTAACAGGCCTGTAACAGATAAACATAATCTCCCAGTGAGCTTGGTTCACTGGTTTTGGATAGTCTGTGCTTTTGCTGGACATGTAAAGAGTAGAGACGTCATAGGAGTCATAGGAGTCCTAGGAGTCACAGTAGTTACAGAAAGCGCTATTTTCACTGTCGAAATAGTTGTCTCTGATGATTTGTATGAGAAGTGGTAGAAAGGACAGACGCTAAGTGATGCCCACGTCTGCCTTGAGGCTAACTATCCCCTTCGCCATTTGATGCTCTCCTAAGCCTCCCTCATGTCAGTGGCCCACCTTCGAAATTTGAAATTGCTATCATGTGGCTGAGGCAATCTATTTAGATGATCATATTGGCGACGCAAGCAAGAAGGAAAAGGGGAGTGGTGAGCAGCAGATGGTTTCACAGTGTCCCTATTCGACTCAAACAAGCCTTCCAAATAGCAGCCCACCGAAACGTCTTACGCGTGGCTAAGAACAATAGGCATGGCGCGACACTGCAGTCCTTTGTCTTCCTCCTAGAAAGACACAGTTAGAATGCTGTGCCTGTGAAGTTGTGGGCTGCTGTCTGCTTCGGGGGGTAGTGTATCCTGAATACCCGCTTGGCGGGGCATTAGTCCTATCTGGCACCAGCGCCAAGGTTTCTCCGGTCTGAGCTGTCGGACTAACTATATGTGGCAATCAGAACTTGTGTCCGGCACTTAACCGCGACTGCCAGATTTGTGCCGCCAGTCGCCCGTATCTTTCGCAGGACATGATATCCGTTATTGCGTGACCGCTGTCGTTGATTTCATTGTCAAATACTTGGTCTACTCCGGCTACAATTTAACCATTATCCCATTTGTTTCACATGGTTCACAATAAACTGGCCCTATCTCTGGCAGCGCTCGTGATGTCCTTGGCGACTGGGCTGCGCCTTTGATAGACTCGCTCGGTGCTCTTTAGATTGTGGGACTGAAAGTCGAATTTAACGAGGCCGCTTCAGCCGCAGTCGATATCGACTTCTCTACGCCCACCGACGACATGATCAATCTCGTCGAGCGAGCCCACCATCCGCTATCTTGAAGGCTTCTTGGCTACTTATTATCTCAGCAGTAGCGACCTGCTGCCGACCAAGGCTATGGAAGTGGGCGGGCTGCTTGTTGCATTCGACACTCCCAATCATATGCCAATTACAAGGCAGGATTAGAAGGCTGCTGATGGGACCGAATATATCAAAAGCTGCATGACGAGTTGATGACTGCTTGGATTTAATACCTATTGTTCCCGCCAATGACACTCACAGATGCAGACACTCTATTCGGTGAGAATGTCCGCGTAGATGATAACGGCATCGTACAGAAGCTAAGATGCCAGTATCTATCGTGCTCTGCAGGTGGCATATTCGCCTTGGGTGGCAAATTGTTTTCAAAACTCTGATCACGTCGAGATCGGCCAGAAGCTTACGGATGGGTGTGTCTGGGTTTACGAAACATGGCGGGGGGTGTCATGCCTAAAATCGCCTACTTCGTCGCCTGCCCTTCGAAGGTCAATTGTACCTGGAATCCAGCAACGTATGCTCCGGCTGTCCTTGAGCGCGGGGCTTCATCGACGAAAAGCAATGCTAACAACATTTTTGTTTAAAATTGACTTCCTCCTGGTCTCGCTGACATCGATAACCGTCACTGCATTCTTCGTCCTGAAGTAATTAAAGACATCTTCATTATGTACTGAATTATAGGCGACAAATACTATCAGGAGAAGGTATGGCGGATGTTCGGGTCGATCGACAAGATTAACCAGACTGGATTCACCAATGCTGCCATCTCTGATGTTGTAGCTACCGATTTGGACGACTTACCTCACAGGGATGATCGAATGGAGAGCTTCTGGCCGGTTGAGACGCTGAAGTATTTCTATTTGATCTTCAGTGAACCAGACCTGGTCACTCTGGACGAATATGTGGTCATCACTAAGGCACATCCACTACAGCGTCCGACCTAGGTGCATGAACACGAATGGCTGGGCACGGGTGCAGGAGGATCTATCCTCCGATGGATCCTGAGCTACTCAAGAGCTACACTGGGTGCAGCCCCAGTAGCTTCGCCTCCCATACACAGACAGATACTAGAGTGCAAGTAATATTGCATTCCAAAACCGACCACATATTCTCCCCTGGTATGTCTTTCAACGATTATATTAACTAAAGGTAGAAAATGCTGAATTAATTTGTACCAGTCTCGAGCTTGTAAACTTCCAGACCCCAGTTCCGACCACGTCATTAATACAACCCGACCAACAGAGCTCTTCCGCACATGGTTGTCCTACCCAGCCATTGCTCCGATATTGTCTCGACCAGCTCCCTAAGCTTTGGGAGTCGGTTCTTTCTTCTTCTCCGAAGCGCCCGGGATTTTCGTGCTGAGGTCTCCGAGCGGAAGTTTGATTGGGAAATCCACGGACTGGAGTATCAGTGTGAAGAAGAGGTACCAGCCCAAGATGGAGAAGACGAATACGAATGCCCCAGCAGCCTGTGTTTCACATCAGTCAGGGCGAGTTCTTGAACCCATCAGGATGCATGTCATCGTCCATCAAGTCCCCATGGGAATCCTGGTGGCTTTGACACGGGGAGACGTTGAGGGGGACCAACTCACTTTTTGGCACTTACGTGCAGTGTTCACTTTGCCGTCCGCAAGTGTCCAATAGCACGCCATCAGCATAATAAATGCAAGGTCGATAAAGAAGAACACCAAGGCAAAGGTGATGTTGGTTCGCAGGGATGCGACCAGGAAGAAGAAGGTGACGAGGGCCATGGCGAGGAAGAAGAAAGCTGTGTAGCGAAAGCGGTGTCAGCGTGAATCTAACCATTCGACTCAATGGGCAGTGGGGCGGCGGCAAGCCCAGTGCTTACCATAGCTCGAATAAAACTCTGAAATGCCGTCTGGCTGGGTGAGGTAGAAGGTTTGGGCGTTGAAGTCAGGTTGGAGCGTAGCTCCTAGTGCCAACCAGAACGCACCTTACGAAAGAAACAGTGTTAGCGACTCTCGTCCATCGAACTCGCATTTTCCCAAACAGACGCAGGAAGATCGCGTGCTCACCGTAACAGGCGAAAACAATGAACGGAAAGGTGTTGCCGATAATCCATTCCAAAACAGCGCCCAGCAGCTGAAGGAGGCCCCCGAAGAAAAAGAACGTGCCACTGAAGGTAGGTATCTGGTTAGCAGATACAACGCGAGAAGATCGGCTCATCAGCTAGACTTACATAAGAGCAGCCCCTTGGCCCCCGGAGCCTCTCCATTCCATGAGATTACACCCCAACGGCAGAGCAGCGATTAGGAATCCCATCAATGGCCTACAAATCGTCCCATTCTATTAGCTTCGCAATCTCAGAGGCGCCATTCTGCGCTTCGCGTCTGGATAGTTTAGACTCACATCGGCGTAGGGTTTGCGAATGTGCTCCGGAGATGACCGAGTCGTGCAGTGTACGGGGTAAGGTACATCGATGCGAATTCATCCCTGGGCATCATCTTGGAGGTGGTCTCGTAACGAGTCAGGTAGTCATTGTGTTGGTCGTGAGACCCGGCTGGGTGGATAGGCTCAAGGGAGGTGTTGCCATTGGTAATATTGTCGTTTTCTAATCCGTTCGTCGCCATCTTTGCTCAATGCTTTCGCTTTCAACGATCCTAGATTTGCTTGAATGGTTGAGGTTTCCAATATTCTCTTGGGAGGTTCTATTCCACGAGGAAGAAAGGAGGGAGGACGTGGGAAGATGCTTTGCTTCCATCTTGTGCTTTATGTGGTTTCTCTTTCCACTGAGTTTGCCTGCAAGGGCCTGCGAAAGACCGGGGTAGAATACGAGGTCGTGCTTGTCTTGGATCATGCGCTCAAGTCAATGGACTGGTGCTTGTCGCATTCTTTTCGCGAGACTCTTTCATAGATCGAACAGTTAGGATGGGCTGTTTGAAGCATGGCTCGCATGATTAGGAATAAAATCTCCTGAGCAGGACGAAGTGAGCAGCCCGTTGAACCACTAGCGGCGTCTTTAGGTGACAGCAATCCTAGCATTTTGCTAGTCCATAACCCTGTTGGGACCTCATCTAGCACACCAGTCCCATCCACTTAGAAGAAGGTGTCGTCCATTATTGATCAATTTACAGTAGCCGTGGCGTTGAGCTACCATGCCGGCGCAAGACATGGCCAGACACCAACACCACAAAAAAAATCCAGTTGGACCTCTGATTTGTCGTGCAAACGGAGAGCCGAGCAATAGCTCGGTAGACCGGGACACAGTATCACACGATCCTCACCTCTGTTTCCATGCGCGGATGGTGCCACTTTTCCGCTCCCTTTGTATGGCCGGTGAACTGGCGCAGGGATCGTATGATGGACTTGACTCGCTTTTTGGATTGTCGTATGCTCAACTGCCGAAGGAGGGAGCATCCAGCGCAATGTGCGAACAAGACGAAATTGACGGCTTCAGAGTTGCGGCGGCATAAAGTGTAAGGAAAGCTTGTGCTTATTACACGTCGTTCTCGTAAATTGACGCAGTTATCGAATATGATCCGCGGGTTCGGCTGGCGGACCGCAGCTCTTAGTAGCATTCCACAGACCCCAGATTGTACATGGATGACGACGATGATGCGGGGGGGAACCCGGGGAATATCGTGCGTTGAGTTGAACGGAGTAGATCGTGTGATCACTGATCAGCCCATCCGCACAAGTCCGATTAGAAACCTTGGCTAACAAGGATGCAAGCAATCGCTTACCTACAGTACTTGTACCAAGGAGGTAGGTACCTGAGCAGGCGATTTTGCTTGGAATGGCATTTCGAGGAGTACTTGTATATCACAGGGACATCAACAATGACGGCATTGCCAATGTCTTTTGGGTGCTCAATCTGCCCAAAGCTTGTATACTGTCACTCCTGAGCTTCTCCAATTCCAAGTAGGAACCATACTCTGGAAAGGGCGACCAAGGCCTCCCTTTTCTCGCTTTTTGACAATTTCAAATACAAGACACCAGTTCCGTGTAGAGGCCATCAAGGAGAACTGCTCGTCTGACCATCTGCGTTCCGTTCATTCGCGCTAGAACGCCGCCTCAGCTCGTCCGACTGCCGCCGCAGTTCCTGCGAAAGCTCCCTCGCAAGCTTGATGTTCTCCTCGAGCGTATGATGACGGACGAGGACGTCGCCGCTGGCACCGCTTTCAGCTTCATTATCCTGGCCCCGCGAGATTCGTCCGAGGCTCTCTTCCAGCGTGTGGTGGAGAAAGACTTCGGACTCGTCTCGATTCTGGATCGGTGGGGGGACAGCCACCTCACTTAGACCGCTGTAAGGGTCCGATGGACGTCGGGGTTTCGTTGGGTGAGAGGATTTCCTCCCCGAATCTCTCTTCTTGAATAGCGAAAGGAGCTTTTCCAACATGGTTTCGTGATTGATCGTAGATGTACGCTGATAAATGCGCGTTTAAATATTGTCCTGGTTGGCGATATTTTGAGACTCACGACTTGAGAAGATTGTGTCATCTTAGGCACATTTGTGGGCGCCGACGTTTCCTGGCGGTTGTGGAGCCAATCTTTTAGCCACTGTTTAGAGATCGGGGATCAGGAGATGTTCGGCTTCTACTTGGACAGATCCAAGCGCCGCTTTCTGTGTTGAGGATGTTCATCACGCCACCTGCCGAAGGAGAAAAAGGCTACCGAGGCATTCCAGTGCGAGGGCCCCCTGTTATGACAGATAAATACCATGTACATAGTTATATGAACAGGAACACATCTAGACAATCCCATCAGCGCATGGGAGATCCGAATTCCATTTTCCCTCCAGCTCTTACTTAATCTCCGTCGGACGCGCCATGTTGCTCATTTCGCACCTATGTGTATATTGTGTTATCCTCGCATTCAAGTGTCTCTGCAGAGGTATCTTCAGATTTCCGGAACTTGCTGTGTTGCACAATGGATGCCTCCACCCGTCCTAGGCAAGATGTTGATCGGCACCTGCACCACCTCCCTCTCAGGAAACAATCGTTTGAACAACTCAAAGGCCGCAATATCCTGTCTTTCCTGTCCGAATTTGGGCATGATAACGCCCCCATTTACAAGGAGATAATTGACATACGATCCAATGACTTCGTTGTGTTGATCTGGTGGTCCAAGTAGTGTTGCGTCCGGTTCCTCGCAGTCGTAGACGATTACTTTGCGGCCTTTTGCGTCTTTTGCGGATGTGAGGATAGAGCGGGCAGAATTGTAGACGTCGATTGCGGTGGAATGCGCATTAGGGCCAGGCTTGCTCAGGAGCACGACGCCAGGTGATGTGAAGCGTGCTAGCGCGTCGATGTGGTAGTCTGTGATATCGTAGCCTTTGACGCCAGGTATCCAGATGAAATGCCTGACCCCGAGCTTGCCCATGAGCTCGGTCTCGATTTCAGACTTGGAGAATCCGGGATTACGGTTTTCGTTGATGATACAGCTTTCGGTGCCGAGGAAAGTCCCTTCGCCGTCATGCTCAATGCCGCCTCCTTCCATGGTGATTTTTGAGGTTACTATTGTTTCGTTTTCATGCGCAGCGATCTGGGCAGCGACGTTCTCGTCACCAATGGCCGGGAGTTTGCCGCCCCAGTAGTTGAAATTGAACTTCACTGCCGTCCGTTTACCGGCCGGCAAGTCTTGGACGAAGACCGGCCCGCTGTCGCGGATCCAGAGTTCGCTTGCTGTGGCTGGCCCAACCGAAACATTGTCGCTGACCATAGATTTTGCTTGTGAGATGAGTCCGTCCTGGGCGTAGAGGTGGACAGGTTCGAAGCGGGAGATAGCGTTGGCGATGTGCACCACTTCGGATTGTAGCGCTTCAAGGTGCTCTGCGCTTTCTGCGGATTCCATGCTTGGGAAAGCCATCAAGGTGTGCGAGTGGCGAGCGCTTTCCGCTGGCATTTGAAAGCGGCCCTGCTGAGCGGATTTTGGGGTTTGCTGTTCAGGCACATCTGACGAAATCCAGGTAGCCGGCATTCTCGATGGTATCGTTGTTGTCACTGCTCGAAATCTAGGAATCGTTCGGTAGGGTGATCTGGATTGGACTCTATTTGCAAGGAGAATCAGACTAGGTATATTTTGAACAAGATGCGATGCCGACGTGGGATGCATGCTGCTACTTGCACAGCGGAAATAGAACCCATTTCTACACACTTCGGAACGTTGGAAGGCAGCATTGTCGCTGGAAGTCAATCCCACCACGCAGATGTCCAGCGTCTCGAAGCATTTCTTATTCAGGGGCTGCGTCGGCAGGACCTCCTGAAGACGGTTAGACCAAGCGAGAAGGTTTTCACTCAATTTCCAACCTCAAGTCCCAAAAGCATTCAGTCTGGGTGCTACAGGCAGTGGATATCAACCCCATATCGCTGTTTCATACCGTATACGGTGTGTCTCTATCGAGCAATAGAGCGGGACATGTGGTGAGCATGGGAAAATAAGCTCAGGGAGACGATCCAGTTGCATCTTATTGCGCGTGCCTCGCAATCTTCATCCAGCATTTAACGCAGGTGCGTGATGTCCTTTTCTTGATTCTTGCAATGTCTTCGAAATTGGTGTTGTCCTTGGATCCTTTTAGTTTGCATTCCGCAGAGATAGGACCTTTTCAACAGGCTCTTCAGACTTGATCCTCTCGTGACTCAAGACTTAGGTAGATAACCCACCTAGGAGCTCAAGGAATATGTCATCGGACGACACTATTGTCGACGCGACCATCGCCGATTTGCAGAGAGCCCTTTCTTGCGGAAAATTGACATCAGTTGAGCTGGTTGCCAAGTATCTCCTCCGCATCAGTGCCTATGACTGCAGAAACACTGCCCTCAACTCAATTCCATTGATCAACGAGAATGTGTTCGAAGAAGCAGCCGCTGCTGACGGTCGTCGTGCCGCCGGACAGGGCTATAGCGCCCTTGAAGGAATCCCGTTCACAGTCAAGGACAGCTACAAAGTTCGGGGAATGACAGTGGCTAGCGGCTCTGAAGCTTTCGAAAACCTCATCGCCAATGAAGATGCTTTCACCGTTAGAGCCCTGCGAGAAGCTGGCGCAGTCTTGCTAGGTCGAACGAACATGTGCCCCATGGCGTATGGTGGAATGCTTCGTGGGATATACGGTCGAGCTGAGAGCCCCTATAACAAGGACTATCTCCCTGCCGCTTTTGGATCCGGGTCCTCGAATGGGAGTGGCGTCTCTGTTACAGCATCTTTTGCGGCCTTTGGTATGGGCGAAGAGACGGTGTCATCTGGTCGATCTCCTGCTTCAAACAGCGCATTAATAGCTTACACCCCTTCGCGGGGAGTCATATCAATCCGCGGCAATTGGCCGCTGTATCCAACTTGCGATGTTGTTGTTCCTCATACACGCACCATGGACGACATGTTTGTTCTGGTGGATGTGCTTACCAGGCAGGATCCCGAGACCGATGGTGACTTTTGGAGAGATCAACCTTTCATCCAGCTTCCACAATATCCATGGTATGCGCCTTTGACTATTGCTAGAAATCCTGGATATCTGAAGGGAAAGCGAATCGCAGTTCCGCAAATATACCTCAAGCAGCACGACGGCGGACCATATGTCTCTCGAGCGATCGAACCGTTGTGGTGTCAGGCACGGGCGGACCTTGAAGCCACCGGTGCAAACGTCGAGATCATCCCAGACCTCCCAGTCTTTCGTATATACGAACAGATGCTGCGCAAGCCCGACAATCAAAATGTACCATCGTCTCTCCCCCATCTCCCGGACGATTGGAACGCCACCGAGCGGGGACTTCTCATTGCTCATGCCTGGGAAGATTTCCTGCAGAACAACCACGATCCCTTCGTCCAATCTTTGACTCAGGTAGATCCGACAAAGATCTTTCCTCAATTGCCGCGCGATAATCCTCAAGTCAAGTTTACTGAGCCAGCAAATGCCGTCCATTGGGCGAAGTTGGGCAGCTATGTTGCCGATCGTCCCAAGTCAACCAGACCGGGCAATAGCGCCATCTACGACGTTCCTCATCTTGAGGATGCTGTTAGCGCCCTTGAGCATATCCGAGTTCGATTCTTCGAACGTTGGATGTCGGATCACAACTACGATTTCGTTGCTTTTCCCGCCGCAGGCGATGTTGCTCGTGCTGATGCAGACGTTGACGACAAGAGTGCAAAACACGCTTGGACAGATGGTGTCAAGTATAGCCATGGCAATCGTGCATTGCGGCACGTAGGCATACCAAGTGTGACAGTGCCGATGGGTATCCTGGAGGACTCCAAGATGCCTATAGGCTTGACGATCTTAAGTCAGGCTTATAATGATTTCAACCTGCTTCAGGCAGGTTATGCATATGAGCAAAGCAGCAAGAGGAGAGTTGTGCCGCCACTGACGCCGCCATTACAATCGGATGAGATACCGAAGCAAGAACGGGTATTGCGGGAACCGCGACCAAAATTGTCAATCACAAAGTGCAATACAACCCCAGCTCAAGATGGCAACTTGATCGTGTCAATTGAAGGTGTGCTGTCTGCGGCATTAGGATTTGGGGGCGATTTCAGCCCTATCCTGGAAATTTACGTCGATGGCCAACGTGTCCCTGCGTCGTCGATCTCAATCAAACCCCTAGCAGCAACAGGCGGGGATCCGGGCGTTTCAAGATTTGTCTGTGAATACCCAACTCCCCCACCACCAGTGCAAGACGATCGCAACCGCGTTGTCGGCAAAGTCGCCAGAGACAGTACAATGGTCATGATCGTCGCACAGGACGGCAAAGATGGCTGGCCGTCGGGATATGTGAAACTGCTTTACAGTGATAAAAGTTAGAGGACGTCCCTGAAAGAGCTGGCATTGGCTGCAAACCTCTCCTTCGTTAGAATTTGAGCGAGGCTGAGCCAAAATTGAGCCATTCCAGACTGCACTCAAGCGAAGCGGCAACGGAGACTGACAGAAGTAGATTCTGAGGCGGCCGGTGAGTTTTATGATGTAATAGCCATACATCCAATAGCTAGAAACTGGCCTCTTCAAGGCGCATTTATGTTCCCAAGCCTAAGCACTCGCTATTTCAACTGAGTCGTGCTTAAACGCCTTTTCAATGGTGGCTGCGTAATCCGAAATGCATTATGGGAGAGAACTCGAACCTCAACAGAATGTTTAGGACAAGAATCTGCCTAGTCTATCGCTGTGCGAAGGTAGTTATTTCAGTGAGCCCCGACGGCTGGCCTACTACACGTGACGAGGCTGAAGGCCCCTATTTGCCGGGGCTGAGGCGGAGCTTGCGGCTAACCTATGTGTATTATACGCAGCATGAGGCACCTAATCAAGGCAATGGATGTTCGACGATGCCGTACAGCAAATCTGTCCTTATGTGCAAAGACGCAAGCAGAGGCACACCCTGAAACTCGTACAGTGGTTAGCTCCTCGACTCCTCTGAGCGGCGAGCCGTGACGGTTTCTGAGCAAGGCACAAGCCGATGGAGTTCTCAAATGCTAACACCTGAAGAGAACAAAGGTGGCTGAGGGATAAGTGGAAGGTAGTCAAGATAAAGTAGAGAATAGATCGACGTGATCATGATTGAAAGCGGTGCCGGGATTGAGCAACTTCAGGAGCAAGGCCATGGACGGACCAGAGAGCGGACGATGTGATGGGAATCTCCCTACCTGACTAGGTGGCATGTTTAAACACTTTTTGGAATTGAAGTAGAGAGGTTGGTATATGCAAGCTTCTTCCATCCCAGATCGGACTCCCCAATTGTCGCAATGCCCACGGTCATGATCGTCCCAGTCTGTGACCCGAAATCCCTGGCAAAATGTACATTCCAAAATTCTGACACGATGAAGACATGACACATTTTGATACAAAGCTCCAAGGCGTCGGTGCTAGCGGTAGCCCTCCTCTTATTTGCCGCTGCACATGGAGAATTACCCGACCTATTTCAGGACTCGCGTGATAAGGCCAGTCGCCACCGTCCGTCCACCTTCTCGCACGTTGAAACGTTCACCAGCTTCCATAACCACTGGGTGGTGAGTCTTCAAGACCATCTCAAGATTGTCACCGGGCATAACCATCTTGCTTGGGTCCTCAGTACCCTCAGGGAACTTGAGCTGTGCCGCCTCATCTGCCGTCCGGATGTAGACTTGTGGCTTGTAGTTCTCTGTGAAACCTGACTTTCTGCCACCTTCCTCTTCGGTCAAAATGTACAGCGACACAAGCGCTTCTTGGTGTGCCTTGGCAGTACCGGGAACGGCAATCACCATTCCACGCTTGACGTCTTCTCGCTTGACACCTCTTAGGAGAAGACCAGAATTGTCACCAGCTCTTGATTCTTCGCAGGACTTTTTGAATGTTTCAATGTCTGTAACCTTGGTTTTGATAACCTCGTCACGACCACCCACAATCTCGACCTCGCTATCCTTCTTCAACACGCCTCGCATAACGCGGCCTGAGGCGACAGTGCCTCTTCCTGCGATGGAGAAGACTTCTTCGACTGACATGAGGAAGGGCTTTTCAGTGTCTCGGACGGGGGTTGGGATCCAAGTATCGACAGCCTCCAGCAGAGCATCAATCTTTTCGACGCCAATCTCGGGCCTGGTGCCTTCGAGCGCACAGAGCGCAGAACCAAAGATGATAGGGGTATTGTCCCCTTCGAAGCCGTAAGAGGACAACAGCTCGCGCATTTCCATTTCGACAAGTTCCAACATTTCAGGGTCCTCAACAGTGTCGACCTTGTTGACGAAAACAACAAGCTTTTGGACACCGACCTGACGCGCTAATAGGAGATGTTCTCGTGTTTGAGGCCTGCGCAAAGTCAATCTCAAGCATGGGCTTCAAGGAGGTATCTCACATCTGTCCATCACCAGCGGCAACCACCACGACAGCACCATCCATAAGAGCAGCACCAGTGATCATGTTCTTGATGTAATCAGCGTGACCGGGGCAGTCGACGTGCGAGTAGTGGCGGTTATTGGTCTCGTATTCGATATGCGCAGTTGCGATTGTGATACCACGTTTTCGCTCTTCCGGAGCTTTGTCAATCTTGCCATAATCAAGAAACTGTGCCAGGCCTTTGTCCGCTTGTCTTTTCGTGATAGCTGCTGTGAGGGTTGTCTAGCGCGATGATAAGCCGAGGGCTCGACAATAACGGGGGAGAAATCTACCTTTCCATGATCGACGTGACCAATCGTACCTGAGAAAAGGTCAGAGGAAGAAACCGGAGCAAGAGGAACAGGCTTGCCACTGACCAACGTTCACATGAGGCTTGGTCCGCTCGAAAACGGTAGCATATGCCCTGGCAGCGAATCTGTCATGGCCAAAGACTCTGTTGACAGGGTTAACACCTCGAGCGGGGGATACAAGGTGCCGGGAAGTGCGCAGGAGAGAAACAACCGAGCGAGAGAAGGCCATCGCGACGCCGGAAGAAGGAAGAATGAAGGAAAAGAAGAGAAATCCCAAGACTGCAGCACGCAAAGATGGAAGTTGATACAAGCAATGGAATCAACGGAGATACGGACCAGAAAAATAAAATGTTCTCGAACGAGCCTGCAGGAGAGCTCCAGACTATATCCAAATCAGGGATAATCAGTTGGTACGGTGAAGTATTCTTGGCATTAAATACCACAAAGTGCAATTGAGATGAAGTATCGAAGCTACTCATTCCTCACCGTGATCCGCACTGCTGCACAAAGTATTTGCTCTGCGCCAGGCACGTCGGCTCTCACTCTTTCAGCTGTACGGGCTGCGACAGACGGCTTCTAAAGGCATTGTTTCATTACCTTGTCAGAACTTGGCTTCAGATCGCAGAGGTCCCTTCTTCATTTCGAGCTTCGTCGAGTCGGCCGACTCCTGTTCTTTTGCACTGTCAGGGACCCAGGGGCGGGATCTCTCCTCTTAATTTGCTTCTTAGCTTGCATGTGAAGCGGATCAATCATAGCTTAAATGATATCATCGGTCACACCGCTGACAAGGTCTATCAGACTGTCGAGATAGATGTGAGAGCAGGAGATAAAATGGATAAAGGCAGTCTACAAGATAATGGAGCGCTATCCGATGCTAGAGATTCAGCGTCACTTCCACCCGACCTAGAAGCACTCTCACTTGCAAAATTTGACGACCAGGTGGCTAAAGGACAGCTAATCTACGAGCCTTCAACGGCCGAGAGTCTGGAAGACCAAGGATTCAAAGTAAGTGATTTGCTCGGCCTCCGCTAGGCCAACGAAGAGAATAGCAAGTCATCTGCGCTTCCAAATTCGATTGAACCTAACAGCCACAGCTCAATTTTCGATTCGTGCCTCACCTGCGCCGCAAGCCCATCACCCCATCGGATGCGCCTGAGAGGAAGACGGGAAAGGGGCACAATCCATTCCTCAATCCGAATCCCGAAGAGATTCTCTCAGCAGTCGGGCCATCACATCTTCTGATTTTGAACAAATTCAGCGTCTATCGACCTAGTTTGCTAGTCATCACAAGACATTTTGCACCGCAGTCCGATGGCCTTGACCGCAACGACTTGTCAGCTGCCTGGACAATCTTAAGGCACTTCACGGAGTATATGGTGATCTACAATTGCGGCTTCGAATCAGGATCTAGCCAAGGGCATAAGCATATGCAATTTTGGCCATACCCAGACGAGCAGGACCTGGGCTTCCAGCTTTTCCCGAACACAGTTGAATCGACAGTAAATGTTACTGACAATATACCCAACGTGCCTTACAAACACTTCGTTCTTCGACTTCCAACAGACGCGGACGCAAACAACCTTGTCAAAACCTACGAAAAGTTGCTCAGAAAGGTTCAACAAAGCCACAAAGAAGCCGGCGGAGGCACCGACTACAATGTGATCCTGGTCAAGGAATGGATGTGCCTGATTCCCCGCAGGCACAGTGGCCTTGAGAGAGGAGCAGGCGCAAACTCTGCGGCCATGCTGGGCCTTGTATGGATTGCAACTGAAGCCGAAAAGGACATATGGAATTCTTCTGGGCCGGCGGAGTATCTCAAATACCTAGGTATCCCAAGGTAGCCCTCTGCCTTGAACTTGGCTTGATCACAGGCGTCAAGATGGAGCCGATAGACTTAGACAAGACTTATAGAATAGAATGATTGAGTCTCGTTGCCTCCACCTGCCCGGCTTTGAGACAGCCACCGAGACACGGCATCAGCGGATAGCCTCAGTCAATTGTTCGCGAAACCATCGATGATATTACAGTGTGCTGGATTTGGCCGATGCAGTCAGTAATAAAAGACGGCGAGTAGTTGAATATACCAATGGGGAGCATTTAGATATATTTAAGACGGATGGAGGACTCCCACATGACTCTGGGGAGGCCTCCCTATTTATTCTATCTGAATACAAAGGACATTCCTCAATACCGCATGCGGAAGTCACGTGGCTGTGCTCTTCCTTTGTTCAACACGAGTCGAGTATTACGAGTCACGTGGAAAGTTTTTGGCGGATATTTGTTTCTCCGTCCTCCGATCCATGTTCCATGCACTTGACTTTCACTCGGTCCCTCCACTGCCACTCGACATCCTCCCCATCAAAGCACTCGAGGACTCTTGTCAAATTACTGGATATGGGGAAAGGTCAGATCGCCTCCTCTCGCTCGCCTCAGCATGCTGACGAGCTTCTTCAGGGACCGATAAACTCTACGTATGAGCACTCTTCGCGAACATCAAGTCGCCAGCCGGGACTAACAATTCTCTAATAGATCACTCACTCCGAATGGGCCTCTTCCGACGCCTACTCAGCCAGCGCAGGCGCCGGCGTGCGTGCTGACACCTCCCACCATGCCGCCTTCAAGAGACTGCCCTTCAACTTTTGCGCTCTAAGCCTGCAGCCTTTCACCACGCCTGTATGCACGCCCGAGGGCATCATATTCGACCACGAGAACATCCTTCGCTGGCTGCTGAAACATGACACGAACCCGACGAATGGGAAGCCTCTGAAACAGCAGGGCCTCATAAAGCTGAACTTTGCGAAGAATGACAGTGATGAATATGTCGACCCTGTCACATTCAAGGTGTTTACGGACAATACTCACATCGTTGCGGTCCGCCATGGCGATTCGGCGAATGTATTCGCGTATGACACCGTCGAGCGATTGAATATCAAGGCCAAGATGTGGCGCGACTTAGTCTCGGACGAGGAGTTCTCGAGAAAGGATATGATCACATTGCAGGATCCGCAGAACGTGGAGTCACGCAACCTGAGCTCGTTCAAGTACTTGAAAGATGGGGAAGATTCAGGAATCCCTAAGGAGGAAGCGTCGATCAATACAGCCAGTTTGGGTAGTGCCGCGGACCTGAAAATCATGAAGGCGAAAGAGGCGGTCGCGAAAGCCAGAGCCGAGCGAGCGAATGTGCCGTTACAAAAGGACAAATCCCTGTCGACATCGATGTCGACGAACTCTGTTAAGAAGACAACCTCAACAGCGCAGTCATCGAAACCAGCACCTTACAATGCGACCCGGCACACCACCGGCCAAGCCGCAGCCTCCTTCACCTCCACCGGCCTCACACCGCACACCTCCAACGCTCTCGCGACGATGACCGACGAAGAATACATTCTAAAACCCCGGCGCGTCAAACATAAAGGTTATGTCAGGCTGTCCACCACCCTCGGGCCCCTGACGTTGGAACTCAACCCCGAATACGCGCCCAAAGCGGTGTGGAACTTTATCAAACTCGCGCAGAAAGGTTACTACAACGGGATCATCTTCCACCGCAACATCCGCAACTTCATGATCCAGTCTGGAGACCCGACCGGGACAGGGCGGGGAGGGACAAGCATATGGAGCAAACCCTTCAACGACGAGCTCGAGGGGCCCCTGAAGCACGACAAGAGGGGCGTTCTGAGCATGGCGAACAAAGGTAAGAACACAAACAGTTCGCAATTCTTCATTACATACCGGCCCGTGAGCCACCTAGACCACAAACACACTATCTTCGGACGCGTCGTGGAAGACGACGACAATCAATCGATGGAAACGCTCAAACGACTCGAAAACGCGCCCGTGGACAGCAGTGATCGGCCCAAGGAGGAGATCAAGATCCTTGATGCGGTCGTGCTGATCGATCCGTTCGAGGAGTTCTGGAAGCAGAAGAACGAGGCCGAGCAGAGCGAGAAGGAGAAATCGGAAAGAAGTGCCGAACGAGGTCTAGGAGGAGGTGGTGGTGGTGGTGTGGACGAAGACCGCACGACGTGGACGGGGAAGAGGATACGAGACGACGGCACGGTCGATTCGGGCGGTGCACCGGGACAGGTCGGGAAGTATCTCAAGGCCTCTCAGTTGGCGAAGCAAGGCAAAAGCAACGACAACGAAGAGGAGGGCGAGATTGTCGAGTTCGTCGATGACGAGCCTGAGGAACCCGTGCGGAAAAAGCTGAAAGGTGGAGTGGGAGGCGGGTTTGGAAATTTCGATTCATGGTGAGATGCTATCTATCTCTAGGTACATGAGAATGGAAACGCCCCATTTAACCTGCCTAGTAACTGTAGTCAAATATCCTACCTGACAACGAACCACCCTTATTGAGCTCTTTTTTTTGGTGCTTTTTCCCACTCTCTTCTTTTCTTTTGCCCTTTTGCATGCCCCGTGCAGTGTCACGAACTTACCTTCTTCAAAGCCGACTTCACGGTTCCTCCTCGCATCGACTCTCATCCTCTACGTTTCCCGTGGTGAGCTCTCTGAAGGAGACAACGCATGATTGATAACGGCCGCTATGGAAATGATCGTCGGCGCGATGGTCCTGCCCGGGTTCCTGTGGTCGGAGGTTCCGTATCCATCATGTCGACGTCGACATCCGCATCTACAAGGTGGATAGGGAAGCCACCTGCTTGGAGAGGACGAAAAGGATCACGAGGAGCACGGCCAGCACCAGCGGCACCAACATCCCACGGTGGACTGTCCAACTCACCGTCAGCCCAGCCTTCGCAGTCCCTCACAGGCTCAGACCAGCAATAATAGTCGGGCTGGCAAGTCGACTGGCTTTGCCAGTTGGTTGCCCATTCGGCTCTGAATTTCTTGGCGCGTTGCCACCAGTACTGTCTCACGTCGAGGGGCAGTTCAAGCAGATCAAACAGCTCTTTGAGTGATCGCTTTTTTCCCTCTTGGAATATGTCGGGATACTTGGACGCTTCCTGAACAATGGTTGTCGTGGCGTCAATGTCGAAAGCCGTGTCCTCCCAGAGTTTCTCAGGAGGAATGTCCTTGATGTGAGATCTAGGTACATTAGGCGCCATTCCCAACACTCCAGATTCTTCGACATTCACACTAGCACGCCCACGAGCACGAGCAGCTTCGATTTTTTGTATAACTGACTGTGGCTGGGTGCCATCATCTCGTGGAGTCTCCTTCGCTTTACGCTCGGCCGCCCGACCTAGAGCCGTCACAAAGACAACCCATTGGGAGAGGTCCTCAAAGGCCAGGGTCCCATGATGCTGTCGAAACTCAATAGTGCGCTTGTAAGACCGGTCGAGGTTCTCAAGACAGTTGGAGAAGTTGACAAAGCATTCGCGTACAAAGAACTCAGTCTGCATCCAAGGCTGGCCATTTCTCGTAGTCAACAATTCGACCAGTTCGGTGCGGTCGCTCGCTCGGAAAATGCGAAGGAACGCATCTTCGCACAAGAACTTGGACCCTTGGTTGCAAGAATGGCGCGGGAAGTCACCGGGCGGCCACTTCCCCACGAACCGATTGGTTCCAACGTGGTTGCGAGCATACGAAGTGACGTACCCATGTCTGTGGGGGTGGTGTAGCAACGTTGTCGTATCTTCGAAAGCTAGGCAAATAAAGGCGAGATGCTGTAGAAACGCAACAGGTATCTCAACTTGGCCTTCGGGTTGTGGTTGTAAGCCGATGTGAACGTGAACGCCAGCGACCTGTGGACCGGATAGGAAAAAGTAAGGTGCATCTGGTGGGTGGTTTTTTGTCAGTAGTGCCAGATAAGCCGCGAGCTCAACGAGCCCGTTGGGTTGAAGGCCAAGCGAGTCGAGGTTGGGGACTTTCAGCGCAGGAGAAATGAGCTCCAAACCGGCGAACTGCCAGCCTGCCATGTCTCTGATCTTATCATCGGACCATACACGCAGCTCGATGGGATGAGTAGGGAATTTCACCGAGCCATCGTGTGACATGTTCCATTTAGAAAACATGTCGAAGGACCCATCACCCTCTTGGGAGAGTTGAACCTTGATTCTGGCCCCATATTCACGTAAAATTCTGACGGCCTGAAGAAGGCCCGTATGGCTCTTGTGCTTCGGGTCGTAACCTGTAAGATTGTCACGGTTAGCTTCAAGCATACAGTCTTGTGGAAGTAGCACCTGATATGCTGGGTCGGATGAGATGATATCCATGTTGATACCGAAGAGGTGTTCAATCTCAATGCCGAAGGTCAAGGGCAATTTCCCGGCTGAACCGTCAGAGTCAGACATTTTGTAGGGCGTGGTCGATATTGGTTGCGATGTCAGTCTCGAATCGAGTCCTGCCCTCACCTTGGTAGCTTACTTGTTTTGACCTCAACTTCGGTGGTGGGCTCGCTCGAGGTTTAAATAGTATCGAGGATCAACAAAGGGGCGAGGATTGAAGGCATTAGAAGGCAAGGAGCTGTATCTTAACAGTAATGTGAATATAAGAGACAAAGGGGAGGGAAAGGAGTCAAAGAAGGAGGTGGTTAAGAGTCCATTGTGGCTGTTTGTTTCGTCTGGAGGAGGGCCTGTCCGCTGCGAACAAAGATCCATTGTATGGGGGGAAGGAAGCGATAGACGAGTCCGCAGGCAGTGGCAGTAAGTAGTCGTGGCGGTGGCGATGGTGGTGGTATCAGAAGTGGTGATAGAAGAAGTGAAAGAAGGAGACAAAGGGAAGAGAGAGAGAGAGAGAGAGAGAGAGAGAGAGAGAGAGAGAGAGAAGCGAGAGGCGGAGGGAAGAAGCGGGATATTTTGAGATCTCACTTCACTTGCATCTCACTTGCATCTCACTTTTGCTCAGTTAATCCCCCACCTGGCACCCTTTGCCCGTGGCTGGCCGGGGCGCCTTTACACCATCCTCCCATAAGATTCACCACGCGAAAATAAGAACATAAGCACCTTGATTCCACGTTCAAGCTCCCGTGGTTGCCTCTGCGGCTGAAGCGCCCTAAAGGCTGAGATGCATAGTTCCAGAAAGCCGTTAACAATAATAGAAGATTACTCTGCCTTTATTTGACCTGCCTCCCCGCCGCCATTTCTACTACCCGTTACATTCTCCACGCCCATCACGACCACTAAAGCGACTTCGTTGGTGGCCCCAGAGGTGGTCGAACTTTGGGGGCGGCCAGTTGCCTCCCTTGATCGCCGACGCTTACCTCGTATCCCTCTGCCAAATAAACTTGATTGAAATCCTGAGCGACGACGACGACGCTCTTCTTTCACAATTGCTGTCGGCCGGTGTCAACATCTTCTGTTCCTGTGCAACGACATACCGCGCGGGCTGCGGAGGTGATTGCTGACTGTACAAAGCAAAGTGCCAGAACTCGTCTTCGAAAGTTGGTCCCTTTGTTTGCAGCGCTCGGACTCCGCTCGCTCGGACTCAACTGGCATCCGACAGGGCCATACAGTAATATCACTCTTTCACAGCAAAAGAGTCCTGTGCTCAGCGCACGCTCTACCGAGTACCACGTACCCGACATCAATCCGGCGTTGAACGACAAACCATGTCTTTCATGCAGACAACCTTCAAATCTGGCTGGATCACCGACCTCCTCCTGCCGGCCCCACCAGAGGGAAAGTCGCCCCAAGATGTGCTGGAGGCCGGCTTTGATCTCGCGCTGAAGATGTGCTCGGACCCGGTTCTGATGGCCCGGCTGAACCCACTGATCACGAACGTGGTCAACATCCCGGCCTCGGACCCAAAGGCGGTCGACTACATGGCTCTCTCCAGGGATTTCAAAGTCGACCTGAATGCCGAGTACGCGACCGAGGACTTCCAGCACTATGCCATCACGGACAAACTCAACGTGCTCCCGGGCTACAGCACCGACTTGACCTATTACAGCGCGATCCGTCGCACCAAGGACGGCATGGAGGCGCTGACGAACCCGGGCTCCGGGGTGACCATCTACGGCCGCTTCAGCATCCGGGTCGCCGAGCCGCGCGACGTCAAGGCCCTGGACGCAAGCGACGGCCGCGGCTGGATCGTCAACCTCTACGAGACCAACGAGTTGAGATGCAACAAAATGCTGAGCTACTACATCCGCGCCACGACCGACAAGTCGCACAGGTTGGCCCACGGGCGGTTCAAGGAGATGTGGTACCAAAGGATGAAGGAACTGGGCTATCCTGCTACGCCGTGACGTGACGGGTTCCGGGGGGTTTTTTTTTTTCTCTCGAGGCGCCCGACTGCTCGGTTTATCTCATTGTTGAGCGGTTGTATTTTTGAGGGGGGGGGGGGGGGGGAATGAATTATTTATCACCTGCTGATGAGGTTTCGGACGGAGGGAAAATGCAACAAAACGGATCAAGACCGAGGGAGATAGGCTGAGCATTTCGTCTGTGGGGACATGGGGCGAAATATTGATTATACGATGTCAAAGACACACGGGCGCGCGCACGCGAGAGAAAGAGAAACAGAGAGAGAGAGAGAGTATACAAGAACCCCGGAGTCGCAGCCTTGCGCGGAAGATGGACCGGAAGGGACGAGGAGAGGGGGACCGGGGGGGACCACGGACTGTGCAGAGAAACGGCGAGAGAACGGAACAGGATGGGAGGAGAGGAGACGAGAGCAGACGAAAGAAGAGAGACAAAAGAAACCCCGAAGCCATTCGTCTCACCGTACATCGCCCAAATCGCCTCGCCTCGCCCTCGCCGCACATGACGATGTTATGCCATGTTATACTATGCTTTGCTATGCTATGCTATGCTACGCTCGATAATTCGAACGAAATAAACCACGTCAAAATGGATATTGTAGGAGCTAGGCTCATCGATCCGCCAATAAATTAATCGAGTCGCCCTCTGATCTAGTTAGGATGTGCCGTTTATTTCTCTGTTGATCCGATTCCCAGTAGTGATAGAATAGGATACACGATTTATTTTTGTTTTTTCTTTTATTGTCCGATCGGTTTCGGAAAAGGACGGTGGTCAAAGATTCCGATAACGAGAGAAATGATATATTCCTATATTCATACAGTCGAACGGGCCTGGAAGCGAATGACCGCTCGAGCAAAGCTGTCGATTGAAGCGCTTCTGCTTGAGCGAGGACTTGTTGGAGAAGGAAATCCCGTCCGGTCCAGGCTCTGAAAAGCAAGAAAAGATGAACAATGTCTTCACCAAAGCAAAAGCAATCCACTTTATGCCCCTCCCATATGCTTTTGGCCCATCGCTTGAACGCAGCAACGAATAGATAACAGACATAGATGACTTCCTCCAGCTCTCATCCTGACTTCGAATTCCAACCAAGAAGAGCCGCCATTTACTCTGTCTCAGCCTTATGCACCCACCACAAACTTGACAGGGACAACCCACTCCGTCCCAAAATCTGTTCCGTGGTTCCTGCGAGACCCGTGCTTCTGCCACGCCGCAGCTGTTATGCCGATATCAGCTACCCAGACCTGCCAGGTAGGCTCCACGCCTCCATCAAGAGCCATTCCATGTGCAAGACCCGTCTTCGGAGCCCCCAGACTGACGATATGCTTACTGTTCATAACGAGCGGCTGCCCATCCACTTCTGTCAATAGCCCGGAAGTGGCAGATAAGCCGCTGGGCACGTCAATGGAGAGGACGAGAGAGCTGCGATTGGCCCAACGAATCATCTCCAGGACAGTTGCTTGATCATCCGTCCGCAGTTCTTCGAATGTGGCGTGCACTCCAAGCAGAGCATCCACAACCACATCGGGGGTAGGGCCGCCTGCACTGGCTTTGGTTTGATATTCATCCCAGCGATCCACGTACCCTTGGCCCTTCTTATAAATGCTGAGTTGCTTTCTCATCACCTCCAGAAGAAGTTCTTCACGCTCGCCCCCAAGGATGACAATGGTAACCCTGAGCCTCCGGTTTCGCAGATGTCTGGCTGCGACGATGGCTCTAGCACCGGATTTGTGGTTGCCCACTAGAAACACCACACTTCTAACCTCGGGGATCTTGAATACCGCCATTGCTATACTCCGTCCTGCATTCTCCGAGAGCATGTCTTCGGTGAGGCCGAGTTCCGAAGTGCAGAGTTGCTCAATCTCAAGCATCTGCAGTGGTGACAGGCAATGACACGGCTTGTTGTTGGGAAGTTTGAAGGTCCCACGAATGCCAGACACTGATCCATTGAGGGGTGATGAGGTCTGGATCCGAGCCAAAGGCCGGGGCGAATCTGTTCGATCAATGTGTGGGGGTATGACACTGCCCTTTCTCGAACCAAGCGGCCGTCGAGAGCCGGCTCTCTTAGACCCTCGGCCGCTGCTGTAATGGCCCTCTCCCCCGAGCGACTCATCTTCGGTTTCCCCAGCTTCGCTCTTCCACCGATCCTTGTCTTTTCCATCTGGAATGTCCAGAACATTTTCGGTGAAATGCAGGTTTCGGCCTCCATTGGTACCAGGTCGAGCCCTGCGATTAAAGCTCACCAGCCGGTCAGCTTCCGCCGTGGTGTCTGCTTGCCGGATGGCGTCAAAGACTCGCCGCTTGTCGAATTTGGATAGATTTGATTCAAAGTCAAAATCACCCATATCCTGGATGTCGGTGGCATCCTCGGTAGCCCAGCCATTGATCTCTTCGGCGGGTTTCCGACCCCTCTGAGCCTTCTTTCTAGGTTGTCGAGGGACTTCCTCTACAAATGGAGTCTGGCGCCAGCCCTTGCCTTTTCCTGCTTTCTTCTGACCTTTTAGCGGGCCGTTGTTGATATCTTTCATGTCAATGATGCCTGGGCCGGTTTGTGACGGTACGTGTTGCGTCTTCTGCTGATTGATGGCCGCTGGCGTCGATTTTGGACCGGCAACATTGTTCCCCAGACTCAACGCATCAAACGGCTCTGTAAGAGTGGCACTGGCGGGAGTGTTCCTTTTCTCGGTCTTTTTAGGGACAGCCGTAGCGATACTAGATACGGAACTGTTACCCATGTTGCCATTGCGTGGCCAGCGTATAGATGGGCTGCTCACGACCCCATCAGCAATCATAATCGGAGACACTGGCTGCGGGGGCTGGACGACTGCCGGCATTGTTGCAACTTTGGCTGGCGGTTTTGTGTAGCTGATGATGGCGGGGTCGACGAACGCGGGCGCATTTTGTTGCTGTCGCAGGGCTGAGGCAAATAGAGGTTTCTGGGATTCGGCCGCGGCGGCGGCGACTGGTGTAGTCAATTCCTCCTCTTCGACGGTGGATGGTTGGGAAGGTGACACTTCGAGGTCTGCGATGGCGGAGGACTCAATGGCGTATGAGGGGAGCCGCTGGCCATTCCATAGAAGTACTGCCGCGCAGGGTCAGCAAAGCGAGCCGGGAACAGGGCTCAAGCCTACCATTGTGCAAGAAGAGCTTCTGATTGACGACATTGGCCACAACACCCTGGACCTGGGCATGCGGAGGATTCTGCAGCGTGACCAAGATGGTGTAGCCGACAAAGTCGGAGGCCATGGTAAAGGGAGGAAAGGAACGAGTGCAGCAGATGGAGTGAAACAGATCTAGATGTTCATGCTGTTCGAGATGGCGCAAAGTAAGGACGATAAGTACAAGATCGTCTGAAGCGATGAGAAGTTGATGTCCTGGGGCACCTGCGAGGATCGAGGACGTTGTTGCTGTGTGAGTGCCTTGTCAGGGCAAATCAATGCCCGACGACTCGAGTCTGTGCTTGCCGAAAAGTCAAGTTTGGTGTTTCCTCTTTCGTCATCATCGCACACGAGCATATTAAATAAGGCCGAAGAGTCGATAGTCAATAGTCCATAGTCCATAGTCCATAGTCCGCACATCAGATATTCATCACAGACTGTCATAGACTGTGCTCTACAATCGAATATCTACAGACTTGTTCATGTCGGTGCCATGGCTCTTTGAGCCACAACGAGATGTCTTGCTCAGCACATTCCGGTCAACATCGTCTTTGGGTGCTCGCCCATTCCGTCGAGTTCTCTCCACGTTGCCAGGCCACTCTGCTACATCGCGCCGGCCCTCAACATCTGCTTTTCAGCCTCGAGCATCTCCTCGACCGAAAACTCATCTCCAAAGTCATCCTCATCGATCAACTCATTCTTGACCCCCTTCTTCCCCAACGTCTCATGACTAGATAGCTTGGAATAAAACTGCAACACCTTCTGATGGACCATGACTTTCCGTTCGTCAAACCGAAGCACCTGTAAGCCTTCCTTTGTTCGTGCTCGGCTCAACGCGACATAGGCTTGGCCTTTCTCGAACACTTTCCCAAGGTCCACCTTGACTCGTGTCAGTGTCTGGCCTTGGGCTTTGTGAATCGACAGTGCCCATGCTAGAATTAGAGGTACTTGAACTCGTTTCGCAAGGACTTCGCCGCTCTGGGATTCTGTCTTCCACTCATCCGGGCAGCAGAGCATACTTCTTGATGTTCCGTCGGGTAGATTGAATCTCACCATGGGCCACAACCTTCTAGGCTCGCCGCTCGTGGTCGAGTTTTTCAATCTAGCTTCCTGGATCTTCTCACGTGCTGCCTTTATATCACTGTCATCGCCTCCGTCACCGGGCTCGTGCGCTAGGAGAAATGTAGGTTCATCATCCTTGTAGGTGAAGAACGTACCTTCATCCATGAACGATTGGACGATTCCCAGGGACCCGTTGACGAGCTGCCCGTCAATATTCTTGATCAGCATGACTTGGGCGCCTTTCTTCAGCTCCAACACCTCAGGAGCAATAAAGTTGTTGAGCAACGCCTTTCGCGTGTTAGGCTCAGCGATGCCCGAATCAACAGCGTTGAAGGTCATGATTTGGCCAGACAGTTTTCGCATGCGATTCTGGTTGGCATTTTCGACTTCCTCGCGGCGAGGATACCTGTGCATTTTAGCGTGCTGCCTTACTACACAGCGGAAAACTTACAGCTCGGTCGCCTCAAGCTCATCACGAAAATCCAAGGGCCTGGAAAGTGACTTGAACTCTCGGATAGTAGCAGGACTCATCTTGCCTAGCCGCATTTCATTGAGCATCTTTGCAAATTGTTCGTCCTTTTGGCGGAAGACATGGGTCAACAGGATCGTATGCTGAATGCAGGTGTTCCACGTTACCGCCTCAAAGACAAACTTGGCCGAAGAATTCTTGTCAGGTACAGGAGGAAGTTGGAAAAAGTCACCAGTGACAACTAACTGGATACCGCCGAACGGACGACCGTTGTTTCGAATAGTACGCGCCACCTGCTCGAGCTTATCAAAAAGCTGACCGTCAACCATGGATACTTCGTCAATGATGAGAACCTTGGTCCTGAGCCATTTCTGTCTCGATTTCTGGTTGCGTTTGATCTTTTTGACGAGTTCAGGCGCAGGCTCCTTTCCAAGCCCAATGCCCGACCAACTGTGTAGCGTCTGTCCCTCCAAGATGCACGATGCTAAGCCTGTCGACGCCGTAACTGCAATCCGGTCAGGGTCTTTCCTGTATTGGTGCTTCAATTTGGAAATTATCGCCCTCATAAGAACTGATTTCCCTGTACCAGCAGACCCGGTGAAAAACACGCTCTTCCCTTCGTCAATCACTGCCTTCATAACACCCTTCTGCTCGTCACTTAAGAAAGGTTCCGGGACGACTCTGTCAAACGTTGCCGCTCCTGCTTCGGCAGGCTCTGCGGACGACGGAGCCGTGCGGTCAGATGAGGATCTTGAAAGCGACGTATTTGTTCGATGACGGGCGAATGATGATTTGTCTAACATGTCCGACATTGCTAGGGACGCCTTGTCACGGCTGCTTGCGTTCTGGAAGGGTTTTGGCGCTCTGAATCTATCAAATCTGGCGGTGTTCTCGCCATTGGCATTGAAATTGCTCTGCGCTCTGCTGTTTTCTCCATCCCGAGATGCTGCTGAGACTTGCGACGTGAATGACGCCGGGAGAGCTCTTTTCTTGTTTGGTCCCACTAGGCGTGGCTCCGGTATATCTTGTGGCAGTTTTCGCGTGGTTGGGTTTTCATAGTGATGCGCTGGGGACGACGACCACGGGATTTCGGTGCTACTGGCCGGCGCGGCGGCGGAGCCTTTTGGGACCGGAGGAAGCGAAGGATAAGACACAGCATCTATAGAATGGAGGTCAGGGTATCGGACGTCGGACGTGTCTTCGACACTATCTGTGAGGTCAACGAAGCTCAGAGGCATGTTCTCATTGGACCAATGTTGCTGA
This sequence comes from Cladophialophora psammophila CBS 110553, assembly GCF_000585535.1. Classification (NCBI taxonomy): domain Eukaryota; kingdom Fungi; phylum Ascomycota; class Eurotiomycetes; order Chaetothyriales; family Herpotrichiellaceae; genus Cladophialophora; species Cladophialophora psammophila. The sequence continues at coordinate 210,207 of NW_006912947.1, forward strand.
TGGAGAGATCCCAGGTTGCTGGAGGTGCTCATGCTCCGATCCAGCTTTCTCTTCAGAGGACCCGATGAAGGCTCCCGGGGAGCATTGAGCGCAGAGGAATTGAATTGCAATGGAGATTGTTTCTTCTCGTTGGAGGTTGAGGACGCATGTCTGTTGGCTGCCCGGGCAAGCATGATAGCATTGACGAAGGACTTTGGAGATCTCAATGCACTGGTCGGGGAGCGCACGACAAGAGTGGAGGAACAGAGTCGCATGAAAAGTAGAGGTGACAAGACAGGGAGGAAGCAGGAGTTTCTACAGAGTATAGCAATGAAGAACCCGTCATTGACACTGTGCTTATAGAAGCATTACATTGTCACGTTGAACGAAGGAAAATAGTCACACGCAGGCCACGCGTGAGGAAACCCGCCTCAAAGGTCGCGTCTCCACGTGCTGGGTACAAATTTCTTGGCAGTATAAGGTCACGGGCGAGCTCACGTGCGGGCCTTCCTCCACCTGGTCCACAATATGAACTACTCGGTACCTCGCACGCTTGGACATCCTCACCTCTCACGTTCACCTTTCACTTTATACGCACCGCCCACAGTCGAGATCGGCGAGAGAATCTAGAATACCACCTCAAAGGGAGGGGGAAGAGATATAGGGTCTATGATACGAGAAGAGAAATCCGCTTGGTCATTTCTGCTCCGCTTCCCCAGTACAGTACTCAGTATTCTTTTGCTTACTTAGGCGGCAACTTATGAATTTCCTTGTTAAGGTTCCTCGTATATCATCTGCCTTGTGCATGCTTGAGTAGAGATGATGGCATTGCGTGGTGGAGCGGTAGCACCACCTTCACGTCATTCATCATCATCTGCGCAAATCTGCCCCCGGAAAAGTCACTCCATGTTGCCTCTCTTTTAGACGGCGTTATACACGCCCGTCGCAGGCAACCCCACCAACCTCTCCGAGACCTGAGTGGGCCTGAACTTTGTCGTAGTGTCCTGCCTTTTCGATGCCGTCGGCCGTTTTCTCGACTTCGGCGGACTCGAACTTCTTCTCCGTGAGCCCCCTCGTACGCGGCCTGCGCGTAGGTTGGCTTGATCTTGTACAGCTGCACCAAATACTTGATCTGGATGATTGGCTCACTGACGTGGGACAACATGACAGCCGTGTTGGAGTGCAGATGCTCGCGCTCCCTGTCGCTCATGACGTTCTCGCACAGGTCTCTGGGCTGGTCGTACTCGGTGAGGGGGGCCTTCGTGAAATAAATGCGACCTGCGCGACAGGTGTTGTCGCCAACCTTTTAGGGAGCCTCGGCGGCGTCCGGACGGCACTTGTCCACAAAGCTGTTGGGCGCGTACTGCGGGTTCGTGGCGTGGTTGGCATCGACGCGCAACGGGCCGTCGAAGTTCAGAGACGCATACGAGCTCGCCATGAAGGGGCAGTTTGCTGAGAACTTGATGGCAAATTCGCTGGGGTTGTGCACCGTGTCGGGGAATTCTCTGCCCAGCGTAACAGTCGAAAAGCGGACGGAGGCGGGGGTTCGCAGGTCGACGCTGCTCAAGAAATGAGCCTTGGTCAGGTCTCTGGTTGTGTCAAAGTAGCCGAATGCACCGCTTTTTGAACAAGCCTTGTGTTGGATCTAGCAATGCTCTCGTAGCTGGGACTCACAGGGATGTGTGATTCTCTCAAGAAGCTTGGATCAATTGAAGTGCTGCTGCTTCTGGAAGAGAAAAGTGTCGGACGCCACAGGGATGCCTCCCACGGTCTTGCTGTGCGAATCATCCGGGAGAGGATGGCCTGTTCTAATTTGGTCTCTTGGACAGGAACGATAAAGGGCTAGACCGGGTGATAGGGCGAGGTGAGACATGTTCCTGCCTTGTACCTGCTTTTCTCTTTGACGACCCTTGAACGCAAACCCCTTGTTTGACTCGTCGTGGTGATGATTCATCCAATTGACCTGTCAAGCCCCATTCATTGCCTCTGTCCATGCGGAAACTCGATTCAGACGATGGCCAAACATATGCCAAGGCGGACGATGAAAATCCGGTCTTCTATATATCATATCAACCTGAAAATCATCGTCGATCTTCCACCAACTATTCGGTATTCTCTTTTGCAAATAGGAGTGGTGATTGGACGCATCAGATACCTTGAGACAAATTGACTTTCTATTGGCGCCGGATTTGGAATCCGTTGGAGGGGCCCTTGAGGGACCGACCCAACCAGCCTCACCTATACCCCTGGGCTAAGCCTCGTTGCAACCACATTTCCGTCATTTCCATCATGGGAATATCGTATATCGGTATCTCGGTGTCACGTTTCTCGGTGACAACGCCAAGAAGCCGCCCCTTTCGATTACTCTGGAAACCGTCGGAAAAGATCTTTCAGTTTATCCATGGGTGCGGCCATCAGTCCCGCAACCGTCTCGAATGGAGGCTTGTCTGGGGACGAAGGGTGGCTGCGTGTGGGGACGAACATCTTCATCCGCCCGAAACTGCTCACCATAGACTTCGAATCACCCTCTGCCAAGGTCTTCTCGAGAGCCGGAAGGTCGTGGGACTCTTCTTCCTGGATGTGTTGGTTTAGCTCGGACCAGAGCGACCTGATGGGCGGTTCAAAGCCTCGATCCGACGGCGAGAGTTTCTGGAACTTGTACAAAAGTTCTTTGACCTATATTTTCACGTTACCTTTCGGTGAAAGTCGGAGATTGTTCTAGATTTTGTTAAATTCGACCTACCTTGAGGTGCTCTTTGCGATCCTTGTTAGCCATCTCCTTACTCGCTTGACCCAGATGCCGCTCCATGGCCGGATAGACGACAAGCTCCTCTCCAAGCGAGTGTCGAGCTAATTCCCACGTGAACTGGTTCTGCCAACGCATCTTGGAGTCGGTGTCCTGTGTACGGAGGATGTTTTCGTAGCATTCCTTCAACTCGGCATGATCATGTTTAATGGCATCCGAAACCGTAGAGGCATTGACCGCAGACATGTTCGCCGTAGCAGCATCGACAGAGCGGGGAGTATCATGTCGAAAGCGTCGCTGAGAAATGAATGCGAAGCCTCCTGGCAGAGCCAGATGAGTGGAATGGGGACAGGCAACAAACACCCTTTGCAACAGAGGGCGAGTACTAGTGTAATGGGAGAAGTTTGAAGTGGTGGATAGCTTTATGATTGGCTGGGGCGTCGACACTAGACTAGGGTTCTTCTTATACAGTCCTCGGGGACTATCATTCAGAGAAATGACAATCAAGGAATCAATCAAGTTACGAACAGAGAGAACTTCCTTTGGTTGAGTGTGCGTGCTGTGAAGAGGCTATCCCACCGCCGTACGAGTTGATGCCCATGGCTAGTAGCCTCGCCCCAGTTCACTAGTAGTTGACATGGTAAGACGTTGAGGTTTCCAGGATAGATTACTATTCCATGATGGCCAATTTGGAACTGGGCGAGGCAGGACAAGTGCATTTCATTTATCCTTTTCCTCCTTTGGACAATCGGGCTGACTGCATATGTGCTTGTTATGACGATAAAGCCATCGGCATCAACATCCGCTTGCGAGGCATATGGTGCCAATGACAATAATACAGTTTAACATCTTGTAGCCACTGAAGGGTTCCAGCCCCGACCAATTGGGCTTCATCCCTTTGTAATCATTATGCTCTGATGTAACACGTATCCCAGCTCGAGCTTGACGATGTTGACGATGCCAGTCGACGCTGAGCTGTCAAGGGTGAAGACTAAACAATCGTGTTGGGATTCACGTCAGACTCGCAGCATCTCCATGGGACCAGTGACCTGTCGACTAATGAAGAAGAGCCACACTTTACAAACTATCAGTGAATACGGAAGGGCGCAAAATATGACCGTGGATCCAGCACACACCAGGGACTTCGTTCCTGGAAGACACTGAAGATCACTCAGGGCCGCATCACCCTCGAAACATGTCATCGGTGAGCTATTTTTCCCCAGGAACAACGAACCTTGGAGGATTGCCAGGGGTCAAAGGATACCAATATCTCCAGGTCTGTCTTAGGAGGGCAACTGTCCCTCATTCTGTTTTCTCGCAGCCACCGTCAATGTCTCCAACTGTTTCTGGAACTTCTTCATGATGCCATTGACCGTCTGCAAATCGTCCCTCTTCAGGTTTCTATTCTGGGTGCGGCTGCGTGCCAGCAAGTATGCCGAGGACACGATGTTGCGGATCTGGCGACCGTTGACCTCCGCCTCACAGCCTACCCATCTGATCCAATCGTCAATGCCATCGGTGTCCACCTTACCCTCGGCGATGAGCTGGCTGAGGAAGATGTTGTAGATCTTGATCTTTTGCTCCCTGGTCAAGTCGGTGTACCGGATCGCGAGGTGGATACGCGACTGGACGGCAATATCAAGGGATGTGATGCGATTGGTCGTCAGGATCATGACGCCTTCGAAGTACTCCAGCACTCGGAGCAGAACTGATGGTTTGTATCAGCGACGGCGGCATTTGGTCTCGTGGGAGTATCACTTGCCTGAGACTAAGGCGTTTCTGTTGGGATCACCCATGACGAAACGGGATTCAAGAAAGACGTCTGCTTCGTCGCTAACGATGTCTGGGTATCAGTGGAGCAGGGAGTCCTGGGTTGCTCTCGGAGACTTACATCAAAAGGATCGCCTCCCACGCTCCGGCAAGATAGAATATCTGCTCCAGGCTTTTCTCCGCCTTTGACGCGTCCAACCCGATTTCAGCGACGGTGACGACCAAAAGTGGTTTGCCCGTGGCCTCAGCAATGGTTTCTGCAGTAAGCTGCTCACTATAGTCAGGCAACATAGTCATTCCGGTTCTGTTTCCTCAAAGAAAATTTGATATTTAGGGACATGAAGCGAATTCCGATCTCGGTCTTGAAACCAACCGAGTTCCACATACTTACAGTCTTGCCAACACCTGGAGGACCTAGGAAATACTTGTTAGTACATATTTCGTTCATCGGCCCTGGACCCGCTGATGGATTTTACCATGCAATAGTATAACGAGGTTTTTGCCCTTGCTCTCGATAATATCGTTCACCTGGGCTTGACTTGCGTCTTTGCTGCTTTCATGATTTTCTACCAGCGCCTTGATCATGTTCTTATCATTTCGATCCAGTTCAAGTTTGTCCTCGAACGCGGTGGAGAGGTCAGTGGGCACGGCGGTCGTGTCTTGGACTTTGAACTGGGCCCACATCTTCTGTTGGGTCGCATATCCAAGAATCCGGGGTGGATATAGGAGACACTGGTGCTCATCTTCGCCGACACCCTGCTCGTCGTGGGGATGACTGAAAGGCTCGACATCTGTGGGCTCATACTTTCCAAGTAATGGAATGCCAGGGCCTGTCACGTCTGTCAGCTATCTCTACGCAGGACCCACAACTGCAAACTTGCATACCAAACTGCAAATAGGCAGCTGCATCGACAATATATCGTCCCTTGACCTAAATCGAAGAGACTGACATCAGCAATCCACTGTTTCAACCGAGAAAGAATGGAAGCGTGCCTTGAAAGTTTTGTGGATGAGATACTCTGCAGCTAATGACAAGTCCGCCTCATCTTTCATAGATAGTGAAGGTGTTTTGCTTTCAGCATCAGGCTAATGGCATGCGATGTCAGTAAGAGACCCTTCAACGGAGCATCCTTGAACTTTATGCCTTACACTCGTCCTGGCGAGGCTCCTCCTGCTAGAAAGCGCTTGACCGTCGTATTCAAACATTTGTTTGGCCCCTGTTGTTTTGCATAGCTCGAGAAACCATTGACCTCTCTTCACCAGCTCGTTGCGGAGAGATTGGTCGAAATTCCCATTTTCGTCTCTGTAGAACTCCAAGGGATAGCAGAAAAGGGAGCTGATCTCCTTGGTGCCTCTGAATCTCTCGAGAGGGAACTCAAAGGTGACTCTCACTATCTCTTTACCGTTCCAATCGTAACCCCAGCATTCGATGTTCAGCCTCCGGTCTTCCCACGGATCTGGAGACGTCTTCACCTCAAACACCTGAGGTAGGTTCATAAAGGGCCTCGCCACGACCAACGTGCCGGGGCGAAACAACGTCCAGATAGTCTGGTAAGTGATCGTGTGGGACTCCAAATTTGACTCCCGAGTTTTGAAGTAGGACTCCAGCTCAGTACATGTCGATATGCACTCGAGGAGATTGCTGAGATCTCTCCTGGCTGCTTTGATTCCGAGGCTGTCCTTGACGTCAGTTTCTCTGCTTGCACGAGAGAGCTCTTTCCAGTAATGAACAACAGGCGCAAAGGGAGCTATCAAATTGATAGTATTTCCTTCCCAACTTTGGCCCGGGTATGAGTCTCCAATCACCTTTTTCAGTAGGCCACGAAGCTCCCGAGATTCGATATCCACCTCGGAATACTTGAATTTCTTCTCATCAGTTAGATCCATCACTCTGCGGAAAGTGAACGCTCTTTTGGACGTCGGGGCTTTTCCTTCAAGCTCGTTCCAGCGACCGATTTCCATGTCCCTGCGGCCTCCACTTCTACCATCCCATCTGCTCATGACATACGCATACCTCGAAGCTTCGGGAGGGTCGGGGGTCTAGGTGAAAGCGGCGTGAGTCACAAAACGCTGTCCACCAACGTGACAAGATCGTAGTGAGATACAAGAACAAACCATTTGTTGTTCAGACCTCTCTTCAGCTTTGGCTACCAAGGGCCTTCCGTCGGTGGTATTTTCTCCTCGACTGACCCTTGACAGGGTGATGTCCGACCTATCACTCTGCTTTCTCTGTAGCCGAGCTTGAAGTTCCTAGTTAAAGAAAGAAATGCCATCAACGCAAGTCCGTTTCCACATAGGTGAAGCAGTCCTCCAACCTTTTCCGCATTGTGCGAATCAACGAGGGTTTGCAGATACTCAACGCGTTTTTCGAGAAGGCTGATGTATCTCTGTTCTAGCTCTTCTTTTCGAGCCTGCGTTGAATTCGCTTTTGGCCCTGGTGCTGAGGTGTCCTGTGCCGGAGTTGCTGCGGGCGGTGCGGCGATAGGATCCTTTGTGCGTCATTATAGGCCTGATGGTCACTTCGGCAGACCTGTGGTACCTGGGACGTTTTGCTGGATGTGTTTGGGGCCATTTCCCTCTGAGCTGCAGCTATGAATTTGGGGATGATTGAAGGCGATGATTCCCCAAGTGACGCATTAAAGGACGCTGAGATAACTAAAGCAAATCTTTGAGACGAAACGAAGCTTGAGCAGTCCAGAAGAATGTCCCAAAAGATCCACGATCTTCTTTGGGCGATGCTCAAAGGCCAGAAGGATTGCGCCTTTCGGCGCTGGACCCGGGGTCCACTAAACTCACTCAAAGGTGAGGAGGCTGATTATTCGACAGCTGCTGCGCGTTCATGATACATCTCGGCTGTCCTCAGAGGTTGGCGTGCATGAGGTAGGGACTGCGCCGCTCTTCAGGCATTGACGGGGAAGCACAGTGGGAAGACCACCAATCTCAAAGGAGCTCGAAGTACGTAAAACGGACATACCCCGTTGAGTTTGGCGGCAGCGAAGAGAGAGTGAGCCGGTCCAAGCCACATTCTTGCTGCCTTGATAGGATGGCCAATGGCAATGGAACACATTTCCTATTGATGCCCACATCAGGGCGTCGTCACATCCCTTGACAGTCTTTTCCCTTCGCAAGTCGCTTGGGCGTAATCGACTTCTTGACAGATTGTGAGGCACCGAATGATGCCCGGATGGGATTGCCCAGCCTGGTGGGCAAATGCTGCATAAGATGAAGGTTGCTGGCAGCTGAAAAAAGAAGACCACGGGGTGCATCTGTACTGGCACCATGCAGCTGGCGAGCATCGCATGTCCTTTCGTGGCCAACAATCATGTATGAAGATGGCACCGTTAGTCGTATTTCCATGACTTCAAGACTGTCGGCATCGAGGCTGAAGAGGAACTGGTTTCGAAGGGAGAGTCAGAGCGAATTTGCAACGTAAGTCTTCACCACAGGTCATGGAGACGGATGAGACTGATTTGATCTCGTCCTCCACTATAGCCAGAACTTGGAACCTGCGATTTCAGTCTTTGAAGATGATACTGTCTTCAAGCAGAGCCTCGATGCTCAACTCGTCGCCCAGATGAAATTTACGAGGGAAGACGTCGAGAGGCAGATAGTGGATGCGAACGCAGCGTACATCAACTGGCTCCAGGGACGACGGAACGGCTCGAGACGATTTGGGACCGCGTTCCAGGCATTTGTGACCCGGTTTTCCAACTTTCTGACAGCGTACTCAGGCATCGTGGAAGTGGTCAAAAATGCAAGCTCTCCATATGGAAATCTGGCATATGGAACGCTCTCGCTCCTCTTGATTGTGAATGACGGCCCTTCTCTTACTGTTTCAGGTTCTGAAGGTTAATATGTATCCAAGGTTGTGGTCAACAAGACGGGAAACGACGAAAAGATTGCAAAGGCATTGAGTGAGCTTCAGAACTCATTCCCGCGATTGAACCTCCTGTCCGACATCTACCCAGAGGCGCAGATGGAGAGGTTGGTGGCCGAAGCATACAGGGATGTAATTGTCTTTGCCAGAAACGCCGTGCTCTACTATATGAATACCTCCTGTAGGTGGCTCCTGTCGTTACCGCATTCTCGGTTGCGAAAGATCACTGACACCGAGCTCCTAGTGAGAATGCTCGCAGCTGGAGTTCCACAGCAAGAGCTTGACTTCATCAAGTCAATCGAAACTCTTCGGCACAAGCTCGTGGAAGTCAATCTCGAGAGTACCGTTCTCCTCCACAGCAGGGCTAAATATATCGAAATGCAGAACGAGGAATTGCTGAGGGGGAACGAGAAACTACACCAAAAAATGAAATCCCTAGAAGATCTCAACATCGAGTTACGATCAGAGATTGACCGTATGCACCCTTCACATCCACCACGTCGTCTTCTGAAACTAATTGCCGTTTGGGGTTTTAGGAATGCGCAGAACCCTTCGGGAGGAACAGATGCAACGAGACCAGAAGGAATTGGTCAACTTCCGCGAGTTGGTCGGTGTGCCGGAATCTTGCGACCATACAAACATACAGTCCTGCAAGCGAAACCTCGGAGGAGCATTCCCTGCGCTGGTGGGTGGAAAACCCGGCAAAATCGCTCGCTGGTATTCGCAAATGACCCTGGATGTTCTGGAAAACGAAGAGTCTTACCGTGTTTGGCTGGATTGCGCCCACTCCTGCCTTTTACTTTTGGGCGGCACCAGCCTCATGGAGGGCCGAACCAATATAAGCACGTGCTCATGGCTGTCCCCTGTCGCCATATATGTTGCCGAACGTCAGCTTGCCGACAACAGACACGTGGCATTCCACTCCTGCCACCCACAGATTCTCTCCAAGAAATGCGGCGTCCAGGAAGCCATCTTGAGCCTTGCTTGCCAGGTCGCAGCGTGGAAGCCCGACATTTTGCGACAAAACCCAAGTTTCCTGTCTTTGGCACGGAGAACCTCCTGGAAGGATGATGGTGACGAGGTTATGAACACAATGTTCAAGATGTTGAGCGATCTGCTTACCGAACTCCATTTAGAGGAGCCGGTTTATATCATCTTGGATCGGGCTGATCAGTGTGAATACCGATCATTCCTGCTGGTGCAAAAGTTGGTTGAGGTGATCAAGAAAGCACAGGGCATGGCAAAGATAATGGTCGTGATGGATTCGGCGCTCTGGGGCATCGATTCTTGGTTATGCGACGGCTTCAAGGAAGATTCCGACGGTTATATGGTAGGGCGATGGGATTGGAACCAGCAACAGCTTGGATTCCAGGACCTAAGTAGTCTTCCCAACTAGGGGTAGCCTCGGGACTGGGTAGCAGAGCCGCAATGCCATGCTCTGTACAAATTTGAAACATGTTTCTTCATCAACACCGCCTGATGACGACCGTCGGGGCTCAGCTCGAAGAAAGAAGTTGTTAGCTGGCTCGGATTGTCGGGTGCGCCGGTTGGGTAGGGGTGCATTAGCCTCATGCATACCCCCAAAAGACAGGCATCTTTCCCAAGGTCAGCTGAATTGGGGCTCCAACTTCGATTTGATAAGATGTGCCGAGATGCTATGTATGTCTGAGTTCCGTGAAATATCTGCCGATTAAGCTTCTTGAACTGTGAACAATACCTCGACAGCACAAATTCCGACAGCCTCGAGACCACGATCCAACGTGACTGCAACCGTGATGCCTGGCGAACCGAACTCAAGCGGTGAGGGCGTTGAAACGCCAGTCGAGGAAGAGGCACGTCTGTCACGAGAACTTGCCGAACTTCAGAGACCCCAAAGGATTCTGAAGTTGAAGGCTCAAATCGAAGCAGCCCGTAGAGGCAACCCTTCAAGCGATGAGCAAGCTCGCCCTTGCTGCCTGATGACATTGAGAGCGGAAGAGAAAGCGCACACTGAGACCCAGACGCAACTGGACCAAAAGGGCCTGGAGTTAGACAGCCTCAAAGTCGAGCATTCCAACAGAGAGCAAGAGCTCCTCGAGATCAAGTCGAAGTTAGAGCAAGTGGAGACTCAGCTGAAGGTAATGACTCAAGAGAGAGGCAAAGAGCAGATTGCACACAATCAGACAAAGGCTAGCTTAAAGACAATGACTGAATCGAGAGATCAAGAGCGGACTGCACATGACCAGACAAAGGCCAGCTTGAAAGCAATGACTAGCTTGAGAGATCAAGCACAGGCTGCGCATAATCAGACAAAATCTACTCTGAAAACAGTGACTGAATCCAGAGACCAAGAACAAGACACACACAACCGGACCAAAGCCACCTTGAAGACAGCGACTGAGTCCGGGGACAAAGAACGGACTGCACATAACCAAACCAAGGCCGCCTTAAGATCGGTTACTCAATCGCGAGACCAGGAACAGGCTGCACATAGCCAGACCAAAGCTAGCTTGAAGGCAGTGACTGAATCCAGAGACCAAGAACAGGAAGCACACAAACAGACCAAGGCCGCCTTGAAGACAATCACTGTGGCGAGAGATGAAGAAGAAGCAGCATACCGACGAACACAAGCTGACCTGAATGCCATGACTGAATCGAGAAATGAAGAGCGGGAAAGGGGTCTCAGGCTAGAAGCTGAGTTGGATGAGTTGGAAACAAGAACAGTACCCCCTCCCATTCGGGACATCCAGTTCCAGGAAGGCTATCCAAAAGCTGTTGAAGGCGGATGGACTTTGCTGAGTGACACACACAAGATAAGTCCAAAAGGAGAGATCACCACTTATAACAAGAAGGACAATGGCAGCGCGAAGATGAAGAGGGTGTTTGGGCGGTGATAGAAGAGAGTCTGCACTGGTGAGATCAGTGTTACCCTATGCTTGCAGACTGGCCGTCAATAGTGCTATGACCAAAAATGGGTTGCTATCCTTGGGCGCTGTCGGAGTTTTGGCCTGTCGCGACGGTTACCTCTCGATGAATTGGATGTTTGTTCAGTGATTCGGTCGTCTCTAATGTCATCAAATTGCTGGCTTTGACTGGTTTTTCGAGCATTCCGATCCGTTGCTAATTTATTCAGGTTTGCGGCGAAGCCGTGAAATCGGTTTCGATTGAGCGGAATTGGACGGCTAAAATTGATTGATTCTGAGCTGAGTGACAGTGAAGCTGGTCACGGCTCGTCAAAAGCCTTCTCACCAGTCGGCCGAGTTGTGCAATCACGTGATGAAGGTTGGCGCAACAGCACCAGCGGCAACAGCAAAAGCTGCACAAGGCTGTACAAGGCTGGGCTCTGGATGCAGAAGGGTTCTCGATTTCAACAAGTTGACACCCTGTCCGTCCATTGTAGCATCATAACGCAAGTTCAATGGTCGATTCTCATTAAATGTCATATCCACACAGGGTATCCTGCAGGAAGCTGTCTTTCTCGAACTACAATTAATTGTGGGGATGATCGACTGCTCTGCTGCACCCATGCTTGTCCCGGGAACGAACTCCTTTGCTCTTGCGAATGTTGTTCCATTCGGCCCCCGATGTCTGAGTAGCAATGCTCATCATACCATGATTGCCACATGCATTTGCAGTATCTTTCCCTCGGAAAACAACCCCAATGAAACCGTAATGGATGCCCTAAACAACGGCAAATAGTGGCTTCATCAAGCCCTTGCGCACAACGGTCGAGGTTAGTATTAATCACAATAGCCCGACTCGCGAAGAGGTCACCAGCACATGCAGATGAAGACAAGTGGCATCAATGTCGGTCTCCGCGTGTACAACGAGGCCACCATGACAAGAGGGCCAAGTATGGAAACACAATGCCCAATCTGGAAATCAACCCGTCCTCATCCTCTATCGCACACATTCAAAGAATACGCCCCATCCTCTCGTAAGTTATGCCTGATATCCTGGGTAATTGTTGCCGAATGATGGTGGGGGCTGTTGGAACATTCCTCCTGGGGTTGTCTGACCGCGTCCATAGCCCCCAGCTGACGGAGGGACTTGACCGAATGCGGACTGGGGAGATGCAGTATAGGGACTTGCGAGATGGCTTGAATCCCAGGCAGCACGTCCGCCAGGACTTGGACCTAGAATCTCATCAGCCACGTGCGCGGCAGCGGGTAAGTTTACCATACCTTGCGGTGTGATTGGTCCGGGACCCCCATATTGTGAAAAGTACGGCGAGGCTGGATTATAGCCACCGGGAGTGGATGCAGAACCAATCGAGGTCTGTGGCGAGTAGGTATCAAATTGACCAGTAGGAGGACGGTCCTTGCCCCACTGGAGGAGTTAGCAGCTGTCAGGAGGAACCGGACCTGTTCGTGCTTACGGAGCATTTCAACGGCCTGCCATTGACATTGTATCCTGACAATTGACAAATGGCCATTGCCGCATTCTCGTGCGAATCCATTTTGATGAACGCAAAGCCTCGATCAGATTGAAATCGGGTTTCCACCACGTAGCCAAAATTCTGGAATAAAGGAACAAGGTCTGCTTGGGTCGTGTATGGCGTAAGATTGCCAACATAGCACGTTGTTTGCCAGGTGGGAGTCTGATTGACGACCATTTCGTAGGACTGAATGCCTTGAGTCGGGAAGTGATGGTGGCCAAAGGGTGTCGTAGGCGTCATGCCCATTGCTGCCATGGCTTGTTGCTGGGAGATAGACGGCTGACCCTTCTGGTTCGCCCAGTTGCAGCGAATTGCGCGACTGCCCAGCCATTCTCCATCCATGGACGCCAGAGCCTTTTCCGCATCAGGTCTTTCGCGGAAGGCCACAAACCCGTAACCACGAGATCGACCGGTCTTCATGTCCCACATCACACGTGCCTCGGAAACCGAACCAAAGGCAGAGAACGCCTGGAGTAGAACCTCGTCATTGACTTCGTTGCTCAAATCCCCGACAAAGATATGGAAATGATTTGATGTGTCCTCCTTGTTCGAAGAGTTGGATTGGTACGCCCAATTGACCCGGATCTCAGCTTGATGTACTCGACGCCCGTTCAAGGTGGTCATGGCGCGTTCGGCAGCACCAGGGTCATCGTATTCGACGAAGCCATAGTTAAAGCCTTTGGAATTAAACTAACGGCCTTACGTTAGTGGGGACAAGATCACGCCAATATGGGACCCACTCACATTCTTGTCTGGGATGATCTTGACGCTGACCACATGGCCCGTCGTCTCGAAGATTTGCTTCAGAACGTCCTCGGTAACTCGAGGGTCGAGGCCGCCCACATAAAGCGCCCTCTTATTTGGTTCTGGAGCCGCTCTTCGAACGACGCCGCCGGAGGAGGGCGACAGGGCAGTTCCTGGGGTGACCGGAGACGGGACAGTATTATTGTTCTGCGGTATGACCACCGGAGGCAGCGCTGGAGGTCCCATGCTGGTGGTGGTGGTATGGCCATTGCTACCAGGAGCGCCATCGTAGCCTGGGGCGCCTGCGGTTGGAGGTGGTGGCGGTAGGGTCGCAGGGGGAATGCTTTCCGTCATATTGAGCAAAGTAAACTGGTTGACAACTCTGAAAGGACCAAGAGATCACAAGCGCGCACCAGGCGGAAATGACTCGAACGAGAACAGGGGTATAGTATGTTCGGAATGGCAGACAGAAGCTCGTGAAGGTGCTTTTGAAATTTTGTGGTCGAGTACTTGGGTACGACTATTGCGGGGAGTGATGGCGATAAGTGGGTCGTGTGCAGGTAAAGGAAATTTCGCTTGGAAAACGTCGAGACAACTCGCTATCAAGGTGACAAGCCAACCAAGTCCAGTAGAGCAGCGCAAAGAGTCGAAGGAGAGGGAGATGGAAGGAGGAGAGGAAGGACTCGAATGCGTGATAGGTAAGATGGCCGCAAAAGAGGTCGCGCCGAGACGAATGTCAGGCGGCTGAGGAGGAGTAACTGGAGACTGAGATCTTTGGACAGTAGGAGTAGTAGGAGTAGCAGTACTTTGAAGAGCAGAGCAACGCAGCGCAGCACACACACAGAAAAGTAATGTAGCTGATGGGACTGAGAAAGACGGTAGGAAAAGGAGAGATAAGAAATCGCTCGAGGTCTTTTCCCAACGCCCAACTTGCAATGCACAAATTCCAATCGACGACTAGAAGGAAGAACGACGACGACGAAAAGTAATGGAAGAGGAGATGGAAGAAAAGGATACTTGGAGATGGTGATGGTTTGAAGGAGGGTAGAGAAGTGGAGGAGAGGGAGGAAGAGAATGAGTTTCATCCGCAGCGTCGAAGGCAGAGGTTCGGTGGTGGGTGGCGTCGCTGGAGCCGCAAAGAGTAATGTGAGCTAGGCTGCTAGGCTGCCTACTGCTGACTGATTGCTTGTTAGCTGCCAGTGATAGCTGCCTAGGCGCCTGGGAACCTGTTACGCCCACCGGCCTCAGATTCAGAATGCTCGTGCTCGGTGTGCTTTATGCTCCCCCCCCGTAGCTGCACGTCGCCCGATTTAGGCGGTGGTTTAGCCTCGCGGCTAGAGCCCAGAGGTCCCGAGGCGCCGTTTTGGGGCCCCCGGGCCTGTGGGCTGCGGAGGCTATTTTCCGAAGGGTCACCCCCTTCAAAGTCGCGACTGGTGCTGACCCACGGCGACATCCAAACTTCTTCTGGTTTCCATTATACCATTCAAAAAACCGAGGGGGAAAAAAAAACAAAAAAGCATTGGCATTCGAGTTGATCTCATTTCTGAAATGTCTCCTTCCATTTGAAAAGGATGGCGACTCTTCCTGCCCCCCTCCAGTAAATGCGCGCCGCATCTCTTTCCAACTCCAGCTCACGCTTCTCCCTTGTCCATACTGTTTCAAAGTTGCGTTGCGGTTTGTCATGGCGACTGCCAAACCCCCTTATGACCCGATGAAGACGGTCGAGGGAATGTTCATGGGCTCAGTAACTCGCATCGCCTACGCCATGAAAGATCCCTTGAACTACGCGCAGTCAACAAAAGCAGTGCTCGCCGAAACCGCCAAAAAGTTCCAGGACGCCTTGGATGACTGCGAGGTCCAGATCCTCGATGCAAAATGGTATCTCGAGCGTCAGCTGGCCTTGAACAAAGCCCGGCGCGAGGCCAAAGCAAGAGAAGACAGTGCCGCGAGCGCGAAAAGGAAACGCGAAGAGCCGAAAGACGCACAAGAGACAGCGCAGACCGCAGACGGCGAAAATGCCCCCAAGCGCGTAAAGACACAAGAGCCCGAGAGTCCGGTGCAAGCGCAGCCAAAGCCCCAACAGCCTTCTCCAGCGCAGAAGCCAACTCCTTCACCGGCGGTCGCCGCACATACCAACGCCGCGCAACCTCTTCCAGGGCCAGCAGAGAAGACCCCTCAACCGCCAGATAAGCCCAGGGTGTCCGTGACTACAGACATGAAGACATCCCACCCCGCTGTCGTACCAGCTTCCAGGCCTCAGGAGAAGCCTCCCGAGACAGCGCAGCAACCCGAGAGTACAATGACACAGACAACCACGGAGGAATTTCCTAAGCCGACTCCACAAGACACTCCAGCCGAGGCCAACGAGGCTTTCAACTTTGAATCGATGTTCGGGGAACCGTCAGCAGACATGATGGATGGAACCAACAACGACATGAACTTCGACCTTGACAATCTCGGTGACGGATTTGGTGCGGACGCTTCACAACTCAACGTTCAACAAGATGCTTCCTTAAGCTCCCTCCTGCCTGGCCTAGAATCATATGCGAATCAAACCGGCGATGACGCGAATTTCGGTATGCCCGGAACGACGGCTAATGGGCTACCTCCTCAAATTAACGCCGGTGGCGGAAGTGCCGTCCGAGGCGCGATGGGCGTCGACAATAACGCAACCAACACCCAGATCCAGCACCAGCAGCTACCCAATGTCAGTGTTAATGACTTTGGTCTTCCAGCCTTGGGTCCTAATGAGTTCGACGATTTCCTAAATGCCAACGCCATGAACTTCGACGAGAACGTTGGTCTAGGCAATGAGAGTATGACGAATATGGATAATATGGAGAGCATGGAGAACATGGAGTTCGATTTCGAAAGTATGTTCAAGTGAGCAAATGCTTTCATGCTAAGGGCACCCGGATCTGAATTTTTCGTACCTGTTCAAAAGCTCTGGGTGCTTGACTTGGCTATGTCGGTGGCCTGTCCAATTCGGGGTGTGTCGAAACCTGGGTCAAAGGCGGACATCTGTACAATCTACTGGTGTGATGGCTGCGTGCTACTTTTCAAAGGGCGTAGGTCTACCGCAGCATCATGCGGTTTCTGGATTTTTTTGCTGCACTTTGTTATACGAAAACAACAGAACAACGGTTCGTCCGTCGACGACAGGACCTAGGCCAAAAGCAGTGGACACTGCTATTTATACTGCAGGTGCTATGTTACCTTGAGCGATGGCGTTCGGGATGGATACAGCCACCATTCCTGCATTTAGCATTCTTGAGAGATACCCAGGTTAGGGCGGATTTGACGCTGGAGTTTGATCGCCGTGCAAGCCAAAGAAAAAGAAGAGAAAAAAAAGAGAACGGGGGGGAGTACGTACTCGTATGCACACCATCATGTTCAGATTCAGAAGTCCGTCTCTAATTATGAATGTGATACAAAGCGCCAACATGACAGATATATACATTTCAAGTGAACGGTTCCTCCAAGAAAAGAAGGTCCACCCATCGTTTTCATCGGTCCTTGCCTTAGACCCCCTATTAATCCAGTGACCATTCGATCCAATCCTCCGCGTCCAACACGAGCAGGCCAAGTAATTACCCATACGGCAACTCCTGAAGGGGCACCTCCCCCATGCACAGGCCGGGAAGTTAATCGACCTTGCCCTTCCTCCCGGCGTCGTCGCCGTTGGCGGCCAGATCCTTCTTCTCGTCCAAGCTGGAGTCGCTCTCGGTCAAGGAGGAGCCGGGCGCGCCAAAATGGACGGAGAAGTCGACCTCGCCGACCAGGTCGCGGACGCGGGCGAGCACGGCCACCATCTCCTGCATGATGAGGATGCTCGCGATCTCCAGGACGGCGAAGGCCGCGTAGCACGGCTCGCTGATGTGTTTGATGCTGAGGATGCCCGGGTCGATGGCGCCCAGCTGGTCGGCGATGTCGATGGGTCGGGGGACGGTCACGTACGGCGGCAGCGGTTGCGAGTTTGTGATGCTGGCGGACACGAGGCACAGCGTCGATGTCAGTGCGTGCGACGTGATCCGCGACTTGGCCGTGATTCTCTTGAAATCCCTCAGCCATTCGGACTCCTCACCCTCGCACGAGAACGCGTTTGTCGAGTACGCCGTGAGCGCCATGTAATTGAACAGGGACTGCATGTGCACGATTAATTCGTCGTATGTATCTTTGGGGAATTTCCCACCGAACGTCGGCTCGTACTTGAGGAACTGGCTGTGTTCGCGTAGTCGATTTAGCATGACCATGAGCTTGTCAAACACCTTATGGCGAGCTTTGTCGAGCCTGCGCAGGGGGTCCTTTTTCTTGTCAGTCGAGAGGTCGGGTCTGGCGCGAAGGCGCGTTTCGACGGTCGAGTGCATGCAGGAGTAGTAGTTTGCCATCAGGTAGAGGGTTGAGCCAAGGTCTTTGCGGAGGGTGGCGTGCGTGGTGATGGGATAAGGGAAATAAGTCCAGAAAAATGCGACGCCCAAGCCTGCCACAACGCTCACCAGGCGATATGGGCCGAGAAGGTAAATGTGGTAGAACGCCTGTCCATTACTGCTGAGGATTTTCGTGCCGACTTTCTTGTCTTGGAGTTCATAGCCGACGATTAGGATGGTGGTAACAACTGAGATGACTGCTGTGATGAGCTGTTTGGGGTGTTTGAGTACCACATAAAGCCCGCCCACAAACACCAGATAGGCCAGTGGAATGACGGCTGCGGGTTTCTGGTCGGCCATATACCACACCGTAATCGAAAGGACCATCGAAATGGCAGTGCCCAGGATACGAAGGATAAATCCTTGGACACCAGCTCCCGCGTGCGCACCCATGCTAATAGCAACCATGATGACGGCCCAGATTCCACGCTGAGCCAGATAAAAAGAGTGAGTTTGGCGGATGTAGCCGATTATTGCGAGGCTGATACTCGCGGTTGCTGCCCGGAAGCCGAAATGGGAAGCATCTGAGGCCAAGAACTTTGGGATAGACCTTAAATGGTTTGTAACCCGCTGGTAAAGATTCGTCGGCGGTAGATGTTCTGGGTCCTTGCGTTGCTGAAGGGAGTCTCCGACCCATATGTAGATACCTGATGCCGGTCCGTCTTGCAGACCTTCACTGGCGTCCATCTGCTTGAATGCATTCTGTAGCAACTTGCGAATCCGTCTCCACCCGGGAAAGATCAGCCTGTTCTTGCTCATCGTGCCGTCTTGGACCTTCGAGTCTGCGAAAAGGACGAACTCCAACACGGCTTGACAAACAGCGAATAGGAGATATTCGAGATAAAGGATCAGATACAGCTGTTGATGGTTCTGTTTTTGTCGAACAGTCTCATGAACAGAGGCCGTGTCCCCAAAAGTGTATTGAGAGGATGTATCTTCCCAAAATTTCGTGGGCACTTCTATGCCTTTTTGCTCGCACCACTTTCGCATGGTTTCTTGTCGATGACCTTGGAAAATAGCCATCTGATCCTTCAAGTACTGGGCAAAGGCGGGATCTCCTGGGGCTGGAGAGGTCTCTGCAGTTGTCTCGATGTCTTTCTTGGGATATTTCGGTCGAGGAGTGATTTCCAGCACATAGGCAACGTGGGTAAGACCGTCTATCAGGGTCGTCTTCATCTTCCAAAATGGAATGCGTGACATGACGATAACTTCATGCCATTCTTCCGCCTCAAGTCGTCTGATAGCCTCGATGGCGTCCAAGTCGGAAATCAAACTTTCGCCTTCAGCCTTGTGACGTTTCACTGATTGGAGGATGTCTACAAAGGTTGACAGCCCTGCAACAGGAAGGAGGATATTTTGCAACCGTTCCCAAATTCGGCTGAAGTCTTGGGGTTGCAGTTTTCCCCATCCAATTTCCTTCTTCGCAAAGCCGATTTCAAGCCTCAACTGCCCGAACAATTGACTGGCTTGTTGAATTGTTGCCTTTAGCTTCTGAGCTGCTTCTTCAGCAGTCTTCATGGATACTCGTGCCTCCGGATTTTCTTCCAGCGGCAAGGGTTTGCCATTTTCGTCTAGAAGCCCGGGGCTGCCAGTTCGAGAAGTAGTGATGCCGTGCAGATACGCTGTGTGGATGGAAAGGGAAGCCTTCATCAAATCGAGAACGCCGGCAATTTGCTTTTTTACGATCAGCCTCGAAGAAAACGGGATGATGAAGAGCGAAACAGCAGCAGCCAAAGCATATCCTGTAAGGAAAACCTTCAGTAGACGATCCACGAACTGCATGCCGGCCGTCATATTCGGAAACGTCGGCGTGTAGGTGGAAGCGACAACCACGAAGATGGTAAACTGGATGGATACGATGAAGAGCTGGGGCCGAGCTGCTCGCAAGGTATTTGCCATATATAGCCAGAAGAACAACCAAACACAGGCCGTAACATTAGCTGCTGCACTGTATTGCAGAGTTTGTTTGCTCCCGGAGGAACCAGTGGTTGTGGAGTTCGGTGTCAGGACCAGTGGTTGACGTGCGGCAACGGCGCATTGTATTGATAGCAGGGACACAGCGGAAGCCAAGCAGACCGAAATGAGGGAAATTGCCATCGATTGGACAAATTTTGCCCGTGGAAGGATTGGGAGAGACAGAAAGGACGTGATTGCAATCAGATAACCCAACGTCGAGTATTGTTTGGCCCAACGATCACTCTGGTAACTAGGACTATGAGCGACACAGTCTGGAAAGAGGGTGTGAGACTTACGCTGCGAGCGCAATGGCTGGAGGCAATCCTCCCCTAATTCCACTTAGCTGCGATATAGCGACAATGGGGAAGTCTTACTTGAGCATCAGTAACAACGTCGGAACATCAAGATTCACCTTCATCTGTATTTTCTTAAACAGACCGGATTTGGGCTTTGCATCTTGGACGACAGCGCCGACACCACGAGTCATGTCTGCAGCAGTCTTGCTATCTCCTTGCCCTGTCGTGCCTAATTTCTCGCTGTCAGGTTCGGACATTGTTGTTCTCCTGAGAACGAAAAGTGGTAAACCTGGGCAAAAAAACGGAGGGCGAAAGTCCCTGGGGAGTCAGGGTTCACATAAGGAATTTCAACTTGGACGGGCCGCTCTCAAGAAGGTCAAACGGTTAAACGGAAGACAGACTATGACTCAGCGAGGCAAAGAGGTGTACATTTTTGTAGAGGTTGTCGATTCAAGGTAAAGGGCCTCGCACCTAAGGCTGGCTGCGCAATGGATATCCAGGCTAAGGCGTGCCCCTGCTCAAGAGGGTAAAATTGGTATCAAAACACATGTGCCAACTAGAGACAAAGCACGCTCCACCGCGTCAAGCGAGGATTGGGAGCCTTTACTTCGACTGCGCGGAAGAAACACCGGGCTCTCGAAGGCTTTTACCCAGGAAGTTGTCGATGGTCGGATCGTCTGTCAATCAGGCTCAGGATTGGCGTATTTGGTGCTTAGCATATTGCTTAGTGATGGGCATCGACGGTGCCACCAGGACTGGCCAATCGGCAAGGTTTTGAATCCGGAAACAGAGCGAGAAGACAGGTTGGATGCCTTGTCTTGATGTTATTGAATGCTGCGCATAGCGTTCTAAGATTGCCCGAAGTGTGTACTCACGTGATATGGCTCTGCATATCACGGTCATTATGCTCCTCCGAACTCACTCTGAACAATTTTCGGATTAATTGAGAAGCGCCAATATTGATGCTTCCCACTATCGGTGGAGGTCTCATGCCCAACTCGTTCCAAATGGCACCTGCAAGGGCGCCCAGTGCGCTGCTACTGCAGTCCCTGAGGTCGTTGGCGATCGAGGCGCCATCGTCTAGGGCAGCTCTCCGAACCTTCGCAACCACAAGCTCGACTTCTCAAGAGGTCGAAGTCCAAAAACCCTCCTACTATCACAACCCCGATCCAGCCACTGTTCACGTTCCTCGGCTCGAGCGAAAGCTTCTGAGGACTGGCCAGTTCCCGGTCGGATCTCGAAGACGACGCGCAGCACTAGCGCACTCTCCTGGAATCCCCTTCGATGAATTGCCCTACCAATGCTTCCAAGAAGCCCGCAAAATCCTCATTGCCGACCGAGCAGAGAAGCTCAAGAAGATAGAAACCGAGAGGGCTCGCATTGCTCGTCTCCGAGAAGTCGAACCGAGCACCTTTCCTGGCGGCGAGCTTTACAAGCAAAGGAGACTCACTAGTATGCTAGCAGAACTGGAGAAGCTCAAGATTTTGGCCGACATCAACGATCCCAATGTGAAGAGAAGGTTTGAGGATGGCACAGGTGGGCAAAAGATGCTGGAGGTTGTCATCTTCTGCTAACAATATTAGGTGACCTGAGCAAACCCATCTACAGGTATCTAGCCGACCGCAAATGGCGAGAATATCCACGGAAAGTCCTCGTTCAACGAATCACCCAGATGAAGGTCGTGCCGGATGTTATTCCAAACGTGGATTCTGTTCTGGATGTCAAGATTGTGTTTGGCAACAGAATTGTACAACCGGGCGAGTTCGTGGAGTCGTACATGAGCGAGAGTCCCTGCCGCCTGACTCTACAATCCTATGAGCGAGGCGAGAAGATGGTCACCATTGCTGTCGTGGATCCGGACGTCCCGAATGTCGAGACCGACTCGTTTGACTCTCGATGCCACTATCTCGCTTGCAACATCACCATCTCACCGACACAGCCATCGGTAGATCTTGCAGCACTATCCCCAGAAACCCAGGTTCTTTTACCGTGGATGCCGCCATACGCGCAGAAAGGCAGCCCATATCATCGGTTGTCCATCATGATACTACAACAAAAAGACAACATTCCCATTGATCTGGAGGTTGCCAAGCAAAAGATTCAGCGTGATGGATTCACCGTTCGCAGCATGATGAGTCGGCATATGCTGAGTCCCATTAGTGCTTCTTTGTTCCGGACACAATGGGATGAGAGCACGGCTGCCGTTATGGAGAGAGCAGGCATTGAAGGTGCGGACGTGGAGCTCAAGAGGAGGAAGGTCGAACCTCTGCCGTATCAGAGGCGCAACACGTCTCGGATGAGGGGTTGAGATAGCCGAGCCCTGCTCTTGCCAGCAGCTGTTGTACAATATCAACTATGATTTGCCGCATCTCATAGAACGGTGCCTGTCTTTTATGGCCTGTTGACATCCTTCTTGTTTCGTTCCTGTATGCTCAGCATTCTCAGCCGGGCTGGGTGTCTTCGAGCGCCACTTTTCCTTCCACAGGCGTTTGCGATATAACGTCTGACACGGTAGCTGGTTGTAATTGCGATTTGCGGAAAGAAGTCCAATTGAAATATCCATCGCCAACATACAGAGTCTTGCCCGTAATCAAAGCCATTGGCACCGGGCCATAAAACCGAGAATCTCTGCTGTAGGATAGATTATCTCCAGCTACCCACACATGGCCCTCTGGGACCTGTACCATGACCGGCTCTTCTCGCAATCCATCGCCTTCATAGAGACCAGGAATGGGCGCGCCGCCCACAGTGGGAGACATATGAGGATCACGGAGGACATAGTCGCCCGGCATGCCAATAACCCGTTTGCAGGCCATGCCGCGGAGGAAGATGGGGCTCTCAAAGACCACTACGTCTCCAATTTTGATGTTCTTTCCTCGTTTGTATCTGCGAGAATAGATGTTGTACGAGAGACTGCTGGGTATAGACGGGTACATGGAAGGACCATGAGACGGCTAGTTTACCATATGCAACTTTAGCTAAGACTTTGGCAAATTTCAAGTGAATTTGACGTGACGGGAACAGGCAAACATACATCCCATGTAATCCAGTTATGTGCCACCAAAGCCCATGATGAGTATGCTGCGACACATGAGATTCCGAGAGTGATCAATCCCGACACGAAGGGTCGCTGCGGCATGGCCAGCGCACGTCCGAAGATGCGCCTGAGTATTGCCATTTTCATCCGATGTAGGAGGGGACTTTTGTCACCTAGAGAGCGACATTATTGCACGAGGAATCACCCCAGTGGCGTGATCTTGCTCTCTCTCACAGCGACGGAGATGAGAAGGACGTTTGGGGTGAGTGGTTTGGGATAGGAGCTTTCCAGATGATTTGAGTAGCTTGGGCGAGCAGGGTGCAAGGGCCAAAAGGGTGCAGTTTCGCAGGCGCCAAGCCATGACTCGCATCATTGCAAAAGAACCATTCCCCAGATGTTCCTCCCTCCCAGCATCCTTCTCGAGGGCCGTTTCTTGGGGGCCTCACGCCGTCCTGCGTACCCAGTACCGGGTATGCCACGCTTCTTCATTCTCGTTCAGATATTTTGTATAGCTTATGCATCCTGCTATTACAGTCCTCTTCCTCCTTGGCATGCATTGGAATGAGAATCTGAGCCATATTTCTGGAAGACTACCAACTCGCCTCCACAAGCACCGCGGCAAAGTGCCGGGAGTGTCAGTACCTCGTACTCCGTCCTCGGTACCGAGTACATACAATACTACTGTATTGTCACCCTCAAGCCTCCCAATCTCGATGACCCCCAGCGAGCGTCCAGACTCTGGAGAAGACAAGGCAAGAAGCAGACTCCGTTTTGTCCAGCACATGTCCGTTCTACTCCGACTCGGTTCCTCCCGAGCTCCTTCCACAGCCAATAATGCCCGCAACGAGGGCATTTCCGCCGTATTGTACTCCATATTATTACGGACCTCGATTCCACCTTTAGCGAGATCATGATATTCAATTGATAGTCAATGACACCTTCCTAAAAATGCAACGCTGGCATGCCCCAAGCATGTCCATAGCTCCCCCCTCCCGCATTTGGCCCTCAAATGCCGACCCCGAAATCTAACTAATCTCTGTCGAATGCAGCGCTCTCACTCGTACCTCCATGTTTGTGGGTAAGGCGAGATAGCCTTTGATAACCGGGCACACGCGTCTCCTGTGTTGCCGAGCACTTCCAATCAGAGACCTCACAGAAGTGGGCGCAAAGATTCATAATGAAGCCATGTCGACCCGCCTACGAATCCCGCTCCCCCAGAGCAGGCGGAATAGAGGAAGAAAAGGCCACACGAGACAGGTTGCCGTGAGTGGCCACAAGTGGAGGAGAGTCGGCTGGCCGGGCGAGCTTAACCACTCTTGAATATTTCCCCGCGACCGCCAAACTCAACCGCCTCAGATTTGTGGCAATTGCTAACAGCCCCCGGATGGACCAGCCTTCTAAGGTCTCCCTCGGACAAGCTTTGCGGCGAAGCTTAGCAGTTGCTTCTGGCGCCTTGAAGCCAACAAAGTTGCATCGGAAATCAACCTTCGGACCACCAAGCAAATGCCGGGGAATCCCCAATGGCGTTACGGACGAGGGTACGACTGGTCGAGAATGCCCTAGTTCCAACAATCTCGAAGGACAGGCAAGGTCCAACAGAACAGGAACCAATGGTCAATAGAATCATCCGACTGCCCAGACCGGCCAAATCACTAACCCTCACGACTGGAAGGGAGGGACAGCTGGTGTCATGGCCTCAATACTGGACTTGCAGAGTACGGAGTACTTTCGCGCGCATCAAATAACCTCTCAGAGAGACTTTATCAGGTTGCACCAGAGTGGGCGAGACAAGCGGGTGGCGATTGGGGCGGTCCTAATAACCTTCAACGAGGATCCTTTCCTCTCAGAGAGATTCGCCCGTTTCGCCCGACGTCAATTTTACCTGCCTGATTGCGTTACGCCGACCACCATCACCTCGGCCGTCTTGCGTTGTCGCATGATTTCATCACCCATGATTGACAGCCACCCTACTACGGATTAGAATGCGTCCCGCTAGCTGGTAAACAGCCCTCTTGTTCTCTGAGGTCAGTATGTATCGCCTCCTGACCCTGTCTCGCCTAGAGCAATGCTACCCATCGAGGTCGACCAACGGCAATCGCATGTTCACGTCGCAATCTCAGATTTCATATTGAGCCCCTTCTCGTCCCCGTTTCAAGCGCTATCTGAATGGGGACCTCCGCCCTCGATCGTGCAAGGGTTCGTTCTAGAAAACACCAATTGATTGCTGCTGCCCTATCAGCTCTCAGTCGCGGGACTCTGAGCAAGGCGAGGATCATGGCGTTCCGTGGCGTCACACCAACCTTTTGATCATTTAGAGGCTTTATGGATTATAACGATTTCAATGATTGCGCTATGAGCTAACAGTACGACCTTGCTACCCATGTTCCCCTCTGCAAGCGAACAACATCAGGTCGATCTCCTATAAGAAAGGCCAAGTCCCACTTCCTCTTCTCAAAGCTTTTTCTCCATCTGTTGTTTCCCCTTGCAGGACTATGTATTTGAATTGAGCTGTTTTTTTCACAGTGAAGAACATGGCATCTGGAATTGGATCTATCTCTGGCCCTGGGGCTGTGGATGACAAGCGTCTCCATGCTGATGGGGTTGACGCGACCACTTTCCCTACAAGGGTCATAGAGAAGCTCCACGACCCCAGCATCCCCTTTGAGGAGTACCTTCACTATGCCAAGATCACTCGTCAGGAGGAGGACCGATTGTATGGTCCGGGAAGCGACTTCGTCCAAGGTTCTGGACCTACAATGACCTTCATCAAAGAGAAGGTTCTTCGCAAGCGGGTCGAGCACCGTCGCCAATCCGTTCCTCAGCCTAGACTGTCCGTCAGCGCCCAAGGAGAGGGACAAATCGTCAGGCCCGAGTCGGACTCGGGCAATGAGAAGTCTGTGGTTGAGAAGAAAAAGTTTGAGCCCGTGACCATCTCCGATGAGGAATGGGTTCAGGCTTCTCGTGCAGCCAGAACGGCTACTTGGTAGTGCAAACCCGGATGACTCGGACTCTTCAATTGCTTACTATGCACACAGGGGCGCTGTCTTCTACCTCATCACTACCGACATTCTCGGTCCGTTCAGTACTGGGTACGCATTCTCTCAAATGGGTCTCGGCCCTGGTGTTACACTGTTCACCATCTTCGGTGCCCTTGCTGGTTATAGTGGTTATCAGCTCTGGCGGATGTACCTTCAGATGGACAGCGATCGCTATCCGATGAAAGGCTACGGCGACATCGCTTTCCGCGTGTACGGTTCCTGGTTCCGCCACACTTGCAACCTGCTGCAGTCGTTCCAATTCTTTCTCAACGTCGCCCTCATCATCCTGAGCAGTGGTCAGTCCATCAGTCAGCTTTCCAAGGGCCAATTGTGCTTCATCGTCTGTGTGGTGGTCTGCATGATTGCCGGCTGCATTGTTGGGCAGATTCGCACTCTTCAGCGATTCGGCTGGTTGGCTTCTTGGGCTGTGTTCCTGAACTTGTTCATCATTTTCGCCACGTAGGTCCCCTTCGTCCGGCCGATGTTGGAATGAGCTCGTCACTAACCGCTTTCCAGTATGGGCGTCATGGCTCATTCTCCTCCAAACTACCAGCTTTACGCCGCTTCAAATCCCGACTTCGACATCAACAACCCTCCGCCAGTCCAGGTTTCTGGCTCCGCTCCACCCGGCCTCGGGATCGTTGACAACGTCAACGGTCTGATGAACGCCGTCTTCTCGTTTGGCGGTGCGACTTTGTTCGTCGAACTGATGGCTGAGATGCGCCGGCCCATGGATTTCTGGAAGGGCCTTCTCTGCGCAGACATCCTCATCTATGCTTGCTACATGGTGTACGGAATCTACACGTATTGCATGCAAGGGCAGTATGCCTACAATGTCTCGTACCAGGGGGTCTCCCCCTACGGCTGGCAAACAGCATGCAACATTATCGGCCTTATCACCGGTCTCATCGCCGCAGTTCTTTACGGCAACATTGGCATCAAAGTGCTCTACAACAACCTGGGGCGTGACGTGCTCAACCTCCCTCTGTTGGAGTCCAAGACAGGCAAATGGATCTGGGTCTTTTTCGTCCCCATCTACTGGACTCTTGCCTGGGTGGTCACCCAATCCGTGCCTCAGATCAACACGTGGATTGTCCTTGTTGGTGCGGGCTGCATCTTGCAATTCACATACACTTTCCCTCCTTTCATGATGTTGGGGTTCAAGTGCCAGCGTGACGCCATGCTCCCCGGCGAGGTGTATGACCCGGCCACTGGCACGGTTCAACATGTCGACAGTGGCATCCAGAGATGGTGGAGAGGGTTCCAAAAAGAATTCTGGTGGAATATGTTCGATCTGATCTTCTACTTGGGCAGTGTTGTGACATGTATTCTGGGTCTGTATGCCGCGTTTACTTCGATGGTGGACGCGTATAAGAATTCTCCGAACTTGAGCGCTTGGAGATGCGAGAGTCCCACGGGTTAATCAACAACAGACGAAGAATGG
This sequence comes from Cladophialophora psammophila CBS 110553, assembly GCF_000585535.1. Taxonomy (NCBI): domain Eukaryota; kingdom Fungi; phylum Ascomycota; class Eurotiomycetes; order Chaetothyriales; family Herpotrichiellaceae; genus Cladophialophora; species Cladophialophora psammophila. Next base: position 237,938 of record NW_006912947.1, read on the forward strand.
TTGAGAGTTAGGTAGCGGCAAACAGCACAGCGGTGAAGGCAAGAGAAAAGGCACAGGACGAAGCTGTAAGAAAGCCTCTGGCTGCAGGATCGTTGGAGCTGCGAGTTGCTAGGTGAATACGGTTCAGGAGACGCGGAGGATCAGATAGCTGTGGGCTGAAGATGGGCAGTGATACGAGGCATCATAATATGCAACCTATGTTCAATGTCCATTCTGATCCTTTCCTGTTTCCTGCCACCAGAGTTTTGGGTTCTCATCAGGACATGGGGGATGTTGTCTCCATCACAGTCGGTCTGGAATCTGGAAGTCGAGGATGTTGGATCGGCACTTATCCTGCTGATCGGATCAGCCTCCGCCATTCGGATGGTGCGTGAGAACACGAAGCAGGGGGGATATGGGACATTGTCGTTGGTTGAAAGCCTCACCGTCGCGGATCTTTTCTCCATCCCTCTTCTCTGTGCCTTGCTTGTGTGGATTGTAGATGGGGACGGGGGACGTGGGACGTGGATGTGGATGTGGATGTGGATGTAGTTGGTGGCGTGTTATCATCGTGGTGGCACAAACGCCAAAAGGTGAAGATCCAATCGGTTCGTTGAAGCACGCAATTGCCGACACAGAGAAAAACATGGCGCGGAAATCCCCTTCATCTCGTGTGTGTCTCTCTCTTCAACATTCGGTCTGTGCGGGCACAGGCTCGTTTAGACAATGCTACATCCATGTCTTAGGCATTTCCTCGTGGTGATTTCACATTTGCTGCTACTGCGAGCGGCTGGCGTTGAAGCATCTCATCGGCTACAGGATCCCCTGCAACCTACGAACAATCATGCAGGTACAGCTCCTTCTCTTCTTCTTTCTCTTCCACTTCCTCTTCCTCTTCACCTGCTGCAGATCCTCACCCCACTTGTAGTCTCTTATCACAAAGGGCGGCACGGGGACCAAAACATCGTCTTCGAGTCGTCCCCATGGAAAGTACCCGTCTCGCGAGATAATCCCCAAAGGTCAATCGGAGAATTTGGTGCTTATAATACCACATGTATGATGGCCACAAGTGCTCGGTGAAGACCATTCCGCTCACATGTCCAGTATTGCCGTTGAGATTTGAACCTCTTTCTCTCGGGTCTATCACGCCTCTAGGATGGCTGGGCCAACAGATGGACCTTATGGCCAATGGTCTGCCCGGCCATATGCATGAATTCTATCGCCCTGTCAAAGATGCTCCTTGGCTCGGGGGTGACCACGAATATTCATGTATGCCCAAAGACAAAGACCCCTCCTCGCACTGCTGATAGCCTGTTAGGGTTGAATGAAGCATGGCCTTACTCATACAACGCGCTTGTCCCACTGGCGTGGACTACTAACAATCCACGGCTGAAACATCATGTTCTCCGAGTCACAGATTGGGTCATTGAGCACCAGCACGCAGACGGATGGCTCGGACCCGAAGAAGACCCGTCACGTCGCAATTTCTGGGGCAGATATCCTCTCTTCTTGGGCTTCATGCAACTTGTTGAAGCAGAGCCGGAGCTGGGCGAGGCCATGATATTACCCGCAATGCATCGCTTCGTTCGTCTCATGTCCTCTATGCTCCGAGACCACCACCGGGGCTACGTCTGGAGGCCGGGGGATCTGTTTGACGAGCAGTGGGGCCGATCCCGTGCCGCGGATATGGTCCTTGCCCTGCAGTGGCTCTACGAGAAATATCCCATGGGTAATGAAAAGGCCATCCATTACTGCATGGTCCAGATGTATGAGATGGCCTACGACTGGTCATATTGGTTTCACGAAGACCATTTTCTGAAAGGCGATCTGGATCTCTACCCGGATGATCTCACCAAGAGCCTGTTTCCCTATGTCCACGGCGTCAACGCTGGACAAGGATTGAAATGGGGTGGTGTGATGAGAAGACTTGTCCAGGATGATGGGTTTCTCAACGCTACTAGAAATGGAGTCAACTGGACCTTTCGATACCACGGCACCCCATCCGGTGCGATCATCGGGGACGAACGCGAGGCCGGGCTGAGTCCAGTTCGGGGTACCGAACTTTGCAGCGTGGTGGAGTCAATCTTCTCCTTGACCTATTTGTATCAAGCCGTGGGAGACCGTGAATTCGCCGACAAGTCAGAGCTGGCCGCCTATAACGCTCTCCCTGTCATGTTGATGCCCCACTGGTGGGCTCATCAATACATCGCACAGACAAACCAACCCGTCAGCCACCGCCTCGACAATCCGCCGTTTTGGAATGTTGGACCTTGGGGCCAGACCTTCGGCACGGAACCGAACTATCCGTGCTGCACCGTTAACATGCAGGGTTATTCGAAATTCGTTCCAGCCATGTTCGTGAGGGATGGCGACGACACACTGGTTCACGCCTTGCTCGGCCCGGCTCATGTTAGTACCACGTTGAAGAAACGAAACAAAATACGAATCCGATGCGATACGAACTATCCGTTCAGCAACGACCTCAACTATGAGATCAAGGCGAGGTTCGCTTTTCGCTTTTCGTTTCGGGTCCCTTCTTGGGCTATGCTAGACGCGAGTATTGTCATGGTAGACCGGGGGAAAAGACACCACCTCGCGCCAGACCATACCACGGGCCTGCATACGGTGGTGATCCCAGGCGGAAGGACCCGTGTCGAAGTCTCATTTAGTACGAACCTTCGAATCGAGGCGAGAGCCAACGACACCGTCTCCGTATATCATGGCGCTCTGCTATATGCTTTGCCAATCGCCGGAGACTACTCTGCGTCGCGCCCAGCGAACTACCCAGGAACGGAGGCTCCTCCTGAGGCAAACGACTGGTCGATCCTTCCAAGGGACCATTGGAACTTAGCCATCGACGCAACGACTTTGAAATTCTATGAATATCCCAATCGGTATGACGAGTGGCTGCCCCATCCGATCTGGCATGAAGAGCGGCCGCCTGTCAGCATCTCGGCACTGGCTTGCCAGATAGATTGGGAGCTTCAAGATGGGTATGCGCCCAACCCGCCGTTGACCGGTCAGCGGAACTGCACCGGCAGGGCCTTTCCGGTTGAATTGCGCCCGTATGGCAGTGCGAAGTTGCATATGGCCGAACTGCCTACCGTGGACTTGAGACCAGGCAGTCCAGACTTGTGGCGATCAGGACATAAAGGGTTCGAGGATCCACCATCAGGCCATGTGCGAGTTATGTAACGAATACTATTTGAGAGACGCCCACATATTTACTTGTAACAAGTACAGTAGTTCTGCACCGAGTACACCTGCAAATAAGGTGCATCTGGTGCGTGAGGCTGGGGGAGAACGAGCACTGGTTGTCTCACAGGACATGATCCCTCCACGGCAACTGGGGACATGGCGACAGCGAATGTGTGGCATGTCACGCACACCACACATCTGCATTTCTGGGAACAGGGCGTTTAGGAGCCATCCTGTGCGGTAAGCCGGGGGGCCATTTTCTCGTCAGCCTTGCCTGGGATGATGGAGTTTAAGAGGCTCGGAGATGCAGGAACCGACAAACCGATAAACGAACCGTCTGCTGACATCCTAAGATGCAGATGATAGGAAGACTAGATCAGGAGATGGAGTGGAGTGTGTCAGTCTGTGACGTACAGTATGTACCTTGTACTTTGTGGTCCCTGGTGGTTGTACTTGTACGTGGTACTTGTAGCAAGTGATAGGAGAGGTGGAGGCAGGAGACAGACCAAGTCACTGGTTTGCCGCGGGCGCAGCGAGACCGTCACCACACACGTGAGAAATGTGACAAGCAACAAACTGCGCAAACACTTGGTTCCATCGCTCACGCTGCTCCTGACTCTGGGCGCTTCGATCGCTCTTCTGGCTGGCGGCAGCGAGCTTCCTGTCGCTTGTTTCATGCAAAGAGCAATGCTTTACCGCGATTCGCGCCGGGCTCTCACCAGGCTCCCACCAAGCTCCCACCAAGCTCCCACCAAGCTCCCACCAAGCTGTCCACTCCTATTTTTGTGATTCCCATAAGCGCCCCGACTTAGCCGAGTGTCAAGCCTCGCTCCTCGCAGTCCAATCGTCGACCACAATCGACCCAAGCACGAGTGATGATGACTGGCAGCTAAGGCACAAGGGCATACGCACTGGTGCTCCTGCATCCCCCAGGCTCGCCCTCACCGGCGCTCAGCGAGGCAATGCTCGGGTTCTCAAGGTAATTGCCGTTTCTCTTTATCTCCCCCCCTCACCCTCGTCGACTTCAGCTTTCTGCGTTTCCATGTATACGAGAGATCGGTGTATTGCTTGAACAGAACAGTAAGGCCGCCCTTCCCACGTCATTGCTGACCGCTGAACGCTTGGAACGAGTCCGACGGCGCTGTGCCACGAACCGGGCGGCGGGCTGCCCGACCTTGTCGAGATGAAAAACTACGAATACCCCCGAGTTCGTCCTCCCACTTCCCTGCAACCGCCTCAGCAACCTTCCGACAATCGGTTTTCGTGGATGCCCACGTCCGCGGACGAGGAAAATCGGGTGGGAGCACGAAGAGAGACAAACACTCCAACACCAGCGCCTTCGCAGGCATCTGCACAACAACCACCGCCGCAGGCTCAGGCTCAGGCTCAGGCTCAGGTGCCAACGATGGAACCACAAGTTTACGCTGGTGGTGTGGCTCCGCATCAGATCCAAAATCCGGCGGTTGTACAACAGCAATACTTCCAAGCCTCTCTACAACATGGCGCTTACGCCGCACAACCATTTCCCACCCAAGTATCTGTACTACAACCTCAAGCACAACCCATGAACCATCCCAGGCCTCCTTTACCACAGTCTCCCGAACCTGCAAAGCAACCGATGATCCCCGAAAACGAAGCAGCACGGCCTATTGTGCCAGACACGAACCCCTTGAGACCATCAACTCCCAAGCGTCCCAACCGTACCAGCACCAACATGGCCATCGTTCCACCTCCGTCCGATCCCTCTCAATTCTCAGCCACCACGTTTACCCCGAGTCCACAATCCATAAAAGGCGGCTCGTGGCAGCACAGCTTTTGTTCTTGCGCCGAACCTTCTACCTGCATAACCGGACTGTTCTGCCCGTGCATCGTGTACGGTAAGACCCAATATCGGCTAGGATTGAGAGACGAAAGGAAAGATCCAACAAATATGCTGGGATACACGGCAGTAAATGGGTCCTGTATCGCCTTTGGCATTCTGTGTGGTGTCAATGGGATACTGGCAGCAATCCAGCATACACGAGTGCGTAAGACTTACACCATGAGCGCGGAAGCTGGGAACGTCGCTGGGGACTGCCTCAAGGGCATCTGCTGTTGTTGCTGTGTTGTAGCTCAGGATGAAAAGGAGGTCAAATTTCGAGAAGAGCAGGCCCGAAAACCGGCAGGGTCTGGCACCAAGAGAGAAGGATATGTTGCGCCTACGACAATGACGTTCAATCCTCCACCTCAATCGAGATGAATCGAGATGAGCAAGACACGAATTCTTTTTGTGGAAACTTCGAATACTACTTCGGCGGGGCATAGGGGGACATTTTCATTGTCGTAAGGTCCCGGTCCCGGTCCCGGTCCACCGAGCGGCGACCTCGCCGCCAGGGATTGGCGTGGGATTTCTTGAGGCTTGTCAAGCCATGAAGCAGCTGCGGTGCCACAAGGATGGCTATTCAGGGCAGCAGAAGAGATGCAGTGTCCGCCTTCTCTGGACATGGACGGAAATGACCATCAGCATTCTTACGCCCTGGTCTATGTGGTCTGGTACCTAACGGATCAACCTGCCATCCCTTCCAGCAAGCTCTTGTGTACATATACGTATATATACTCGCTAAAGTTCCACAAATGTACTGTACGAACACGTTACCAAGGTTACACATTCTTCCATCCCCCTTCTAGAACGACAGACGATGCACATCTTTCCTGGATAAGACAAGTTCGGCTGAGCTTAGGGGGTGGGTTGTATCATGGATCAATTTGAAACATCCCCACCTTAGTAATGTCCGTAGCCATCCGTAGCGAGGCTTCTTTACGCCCTTTTGTCCCCCCTTCTCTTTCGATAATCATGTATCCACGACGCGAGCTCAATCTTGCTTGAAAGTTGAGCTTTGAAATGCAATTTCAATGCAAGCATGCAAGCATTCGGTACGTTACTCGGGTGATTTATCAATAAACACAGTATTATGACAGGATAGGACAGGACAGGATAGGATAGGACAGGATAGGATAGGACAGGATAGGATAGGACAGGATAGGATAGGATAGGGGATTTTCTATTTGTCGTGTCTGACTGATTGCCTGACTGACTGACGACCCTGTTCGGCTTTCCGGGATTCGCTGCTTTCCTCCTTTCACTTTCTGAGTTCTCTCGGTCCGAATAATTCGATATTCATTACAGAGTATTGCGCCACTTGGCACATGGATCTTCATTCACCTCTTCAGGCTTTACGTCCACGGGGCGGCGACGAGCTCAGCTCCCGCCCGAGTCTCGCCCCTTTGGATCTGGAACTCTGTCGTTCGCGAAGTATGCCGAGTATGTGCTGATTGATAGTCGCTGGTCTTATTTTGCCTTGCATATGTAGATCAAGAATAGATCAAATGGTGTTTTTGATAGGTAGATACTCCTTCGCGCTTTCTTTTCAAAGTCTGCTGACTGCCAGTGGCTGGGCTGGAAAGCAAAGTTCGAGGCTTGAGGCTTGAGGTTTGAGCTGTGCAAATCTTCAAACGTAGCGCCTCGGATGCCGCGTCTGTTTGTGCGCCGTGGGTAGGTAGTTTTGCTTGATATGATGCACGCATTGAATGGGTCGACGGCTCTTGAGGTCTTCTGAGACTCTCTGGGGAAAGTATTTTACGTTTCCCGCGCAGTTATGAAGGTGCTCCCGGCAAGATGTGTTGTGTTCTCCTTCAGGATGTTGTTTCCCTCTCCTTGACTTCCCTGGATCTTGTTCTTGGAATGCATTGCCGTTGCAGATAGAATGTTTCTTCATCGTCTGGCCCAACCCTTCGTGCAGTCTCCTACACGGTCCCTACATACAACCCAGCCCAGAATTGCCTCAGCACACAGGAGTGGCAGTGGAGAGAGTCACGGCTTGGCCGGGTCAAGTGGTGAGCTCTTTGTCTTCCCGTGTACCTAGCCAATGGGGACAATCTGTCAGCTAACAATCTGTCAGCTAACAATCTGTCGGCCAGCCTGGCGCTGGAGAGCTAGGTCTTTGGCAGGCCTTTGACGACTGATAAATTCCGTCCTACTGTAGAGGTGGAGGAGTACGAGGACAAGGAGAAGTCACCAGTGGTACCGAGTATTACTCCGGCCTATTCTTGGAACCACATGTTGGACATAGAGTAGAACACAAGGAATACAAGGGCCACAGACCGCTTCAAGTGCTGTTATTCAGGAGCCGTTGGCTCTGGCACCATCTGGTGCTCTGGTGTCTCAGACCTCGTCCATGCCTTCAATGGCAATGCTCCACATTGACGTCATCAATATCCGCCGCGCCTCCACCAGCCCGATTTAGGCTCTCGGCAACAGCCTGGTGGCCCACCCCAGCCCACCTTCTTCTGACTTCAGCCATCGATGTCCGTAGCATCTCCCCCTCCTTCTTCTTCTTCTTCTTCCTCCTCGTTCTCCTCCTCATAATACACGTCGGTATTCAAATCGGCCACCCTAACGTGTGGCTTCGCGACGACCTCGTCGTCTTCTGAGTCATAGTAGACATCGTCGTCGTCGTCGTCGTCGTCGTCGTCGCCGCCCACCTCGTTCTCTGGGACGTATGTCTCCCCCACAAACCAACCCTTTGTGCCGATCGCGTACTCCGGCTCCTTTGGCTGGTACCGCGCTCTTCTGTCGCGAGCGGGCATCGCCGACCTCATAGCGTGCTCCTCCCTCTTCAACTTCTCGAGGTCATCTTGTTCATGGAGGAATTTAAATCGCTGGTACGCCCGCGTGTGGGTGGGGCCCCAAGCCTCTTCTTCCGCCTGTCGGCGCTCCTCCTCCAGCTCCTCCTTGGTCTTCTGACCGAGGTATTCTTCCACTCCAGTGGCTAGACCATCTGTCTTCACATGAATCTCAACTTTGATGCTTGAGCCTGCGTTCTGGCCGGAGCCAATATTTCTGTCGAACCAGGATGTGTATGGTCTTGGCTGATTCCAATCTACCTCCACCCACAGGTCTTTGCCCTTGCCCACCGTCCTCTGGAGTAAAAGAACTGGTTGGACGACGTCGAGATTTCCATATCCTGTATGAACCTGTAACCAAGTGCGGTTATCCAACTTCGCCAGCTTGTCGTTGAAAGTCATCACAAGTTTCTTGATAGATCTGCACCTGACCGCGGGAAGAAAGATAGGATCTGTGACAGTTCTTTGGTTCTCGACAAGCCGAACCTCGAATTTCGTCATCTCAGCGGCTGCGAAGTTGGTGGCTTCGGTGTCTTGTGTGGCCACAGGTTCTCTTGTGCGGGACCCAACAAGGGGGAGGGAAAACATGTTTTCGGCCATCACGAGAGAAGATTCTAGAAAGGCAACGAACTCTTTCTGATCTTGCAGGGACTGAGTATGCCGACAAGAGCAAAGAGAACAAGACAAATTTTGGCTTCGTGTGTTGTGAGATCTGCTGGATGAAGTCTCTCTGAGAAAACGTGTCTGTGGAGGAAACTGTCTCTGGAAGGGACCAAGGTGTCTGTCAAAGAAAATCTCTCTGGAGGAAAGTGATCGGGAGAAGTTTGAATGAGCTTGATGGTGAGGTCGACAGTTTTCTCTTCGAAATTCGCGTGATCGCCGAGGTGCTGCTGAAGAATAGTGAATTTACAGGTATACCTACCGCACCCAAGCCCACACAAAAGTCACGATAGCCAAGGCGTTGCTAAGCAATAGTGAATTCACAGGCACGCTTCCCAAATACACACAAGTCCCGAGACAAAAAAAGTTATTGCGGTCCAGCCCAGTTTCGAACCGTGATCTAAACGGACCTGTGCTCCCCGGTCAAAAGAATTCAAGCTGATGCGAATATAGCTTGGACTGCGCTTCAAAAACCGTTGAAGTCTTGCACCAAGCAAAAAAAAAAAACGGGTTCAAACAAGGCTATGAGTGATGTATGAGAAGGAGATGACGGCCAGGAGCACTATTGTCACCATCATATCTCGCAGCCTAAGACTCAGAGCTGTATTAATGGTGTGGTGGGAAGCAAGCAGGACTTTGCTTCCAAATGTTTACAGGAATTCTACTGATCCGATTAATATATTCGATTGAACGGACCCACCCTAGGTATAATGTCGCTGGCATGTGAAAAGTGGTCGAGGCAGAGTTTTGATGATTCACTTGGCGATTCACTACACACTACACACTACACACTACACACTACACACTACACACTACACACTACACACTACACACTGCCACTGCCACTGCCACTGCCCCACGTCACAGTACGGCACAGTAACCCTAGCGGCGACCAGATGCGCTGCACCATGGCTCTTCCTGCTGGATTGATTTTCACTACGAGCTGTTGAACTTGCTGCTGCATGAAGATGATGCCGTACAACATGAGCTTGCGCTTTTTCTTTTCCACAATATAATACAAGTAAGTTCGCTCTGTGGCAAATCTCATCTGCAACTATTTGACTTGCGGAGGTCGACTAAGTTTTTCGGTATCTTTTACCCTGCGGGAGGAACACATCAACCGCTGTACAACACCCGACTTGGAGGAGATTCGCGTTGGCCATACCCCCTTCCTTGCAAAGTCTACCTGTATTCATGCGTATCCCGCTGACTACGATATCTCGTGATTAGTCCGCTACAGGACTCCAACTCTTGGTTTCTCATGGTCGTTGCGGTCTGAGTGACCGCCCTGCACCTGCTGCTCACTCCTCCACTACCTTTGTCTCCACAGCATCGCGCTCTTCTATTATTTTCAGACAAACTTTCCTATTTCAGCTCTCCTCCGATACGCGCCTTCGAAGGTCGCCTTTTCTGGCTTTTGCTCCCGATGTCGCCTGCTGGAATGTCATGCGAACAACTTGAAAGAGATGTCGCAAAGAAGGAAGATCCTCCCATTCTCCGCGTCTTACACCCACAGCCTACAAACGCTGCTCGAAATCATTGGCAGTCTGTTTCCACGGTATCGCTTCTGAATGCGTAAGGACACTTTGCAGGCCGTGGTCGCGGGCTGAGTTAAGAAACCACCAGGGTTTCCTGCAAAATGAGGTCAAATTGAGGGCACAAGACACCACACGTTCTCGAATTTTGGTAGCAGACGCAAGATGAAGTGCCTCCACGCGTCTTACGCAGTTCCGGTCTTTATGTCACTACTCCGGGTCTGTCATCCAATATATATTGAGCATGGGTAGGGCTGCAAGGTGTTTGAGTTGGTTTGTGCTCCTACATCGAGAGACAATCTCTCCTTGCTGTTGCGCGCACGAAGCCCTGGAATGGGACAGGAATGCCACAGCGACCACCGAGCGATCCGTACTCCTCCAGATTTCATAAGAGATATATTGGTGATCCACTATCTCTGCTCGCGAATCTTCTTTGTCTGTCTACGTCTGCTTCGTACTCTCACGTCGACAGTATGCAGAAAACCGAGATCTCGCCGAGTCCTTGCAGGGGGACGAAAGCCCCATCCAATTAATGAAACAGGCAGTAGAGCAAGCAGTGCGTGGTAAATTTAGAAGAGCCGGAAGAGGAACAGGAAAAATCAGACGTCCACATACTGTCTAGCACTTGTACAAATCCAATATGTCTTACACCGCATCCATGGCTCTGGAAGTTCATGCAGCGTTCTTTTTGCTGCCTTCCAAGATCTCTCGCTGTATTTGGCATTTCTTTGCAATCCTAGGCATCCGGGTGAGACTGTAGGGCTGTGAACTGGCAGTTTCCCGATTGGCATCCTATGGATTCGTCCCGTATCCTTGTTCTTTGCAATAAGGACCCGTTGTCTATTTGGCATGTTTCAGTTTCTTTGTCCTTCGTAGTTAGTAGGAATCGGGTGCTGGCTCGAATCGAACGAGAGCGGCGCCTATAGCTCTCCTGATTTTCCCGTGACTGTCTGCCTGTTTCTGTGTAGGCTGCGGGTCCAGAAAATGAATATGGGGATGGTGACAATCAAGACTCTGTCTTGGCATTCGTCGCATTCACATCAAGGTTTTGCATTTGAATAGGTCCCAACACTAAACAAGTACCTATCACAAGTTGAGAAATGTTTGATATATATTTTATAAGAGTGCAATTCCTCCAAACATTTGAAGCAAAGTCTGCTTGCTTCCCACCACACCATTAATACAGCTCTGAGTCTTAGGCTGCGAGATATGATGGTGACAATAGTGCTCCTGGCCGTCATCTCCTTCTCATACATCACTCATAGCCATTCCATTATCATTACTTTTTTGGGAGTTCGTTTCCTGCAGGGAGCGTTAATTTTGTGAAGAGCCGTCTATTTTCTTTTTTTGGTCCGCACAAAAGTACTTCACATGTGACAGATGGAAGGTGAATACTGAATGTCGGATCCCAAATCGAGCTCCGCCTCCTTCTAACTCTTCGAGAACTCTTTAGCTTTTTGCTCTTTCCAGCGCTTTGCGGTTGCTGATGTCTTGACACATTTCAAGAGTTTCAACTCTTTCACACACTTTTTTTTTGACAACAAGTCGGTGCTTGAGGCTCTACGCGGCTCTTTTTACCATCCATGGCCTATGGGCTTGCGTAGTAGCCTCGCCACATAGTGCTTTAAAACCACTGCTTCTGGCCTATTCTACTCTTGTTTTAGCCTTCTTCATTCTCTTTTTCCTTTCTGGTGCGAAGCAGCTCGGGAAGTAAAGTGTAATCCTCTTGTTACCGGTCGAAAGTACACTTTTCAATATATGCATACCTTCTGTTGTGTGTGTGTGTGTGTGTTTATCCGCGCGTATATTATGAAGACCCAACGATCAGGAGGGTGCCACATGTTCTGTGACCGGTAATCCTGTAGTGAAGTTGACAAACTAAGCAAATTACCCACTTGTGATTGTTCCAAATTTAACCATATAACATACAGGCCCACCACTTCCCTACTATTGCCTGGCAAGTCATGGGTTTCAGACAGGTAGCCTTGCCTGTGTGGCCCATAACCAAATGGGTGGTGTGTAGCTACCATTCCATGCATTCACGCGGTGGCCTTGCCAATAAGACCCATGGTCATTGTCCTTTTCGTGTTTTTGGTAGCCTCCTGGTGGTTCGAACTTGTTAAATGTGTGCTCAAATACTGGGAACAAGAGGTACTCGACACAAAGCTGGCTCTAAACGCTATGATTTTTGCTCTCCAATTTTGTGTGCTAAAACAGTGCGTGTGGTATAATCTGTGGGCCGTAGCTCACGTTGCAGCCTTGACCTTGGGTAGTAATGCGCGAACTCGTAAATAAAAACCAACAAAAACAAAAAGAGATCCAAACTTGTCGCAGCCAGACTGTCTCTCCCTACTTCCCTGTATCCTCTCTCTATCTTTCTCTTCCTCATTCCAGCGCTCTGATGTTGAATTCTCTGATGACTTGAATCGACTATCATCTAGGAGCTCAGCAACTCTGCCTTTGCCCGTCTAGTCAAGACCCAATATATTCCCAATCAACCGCGGCCCCTTGCAACCTTGCTCGAGTTCAGACCGACGAATACCACCTTTTCCGACCCTTTCCTCGTCCCTTCTTGCCGTCATTTCTCCCCTTTTCCCTCTTCGTATCCCCTGGCCATATCCAGACAGCAACAATGGCGGCCATTTGCCACATTACGCACAAGGTTTCCAGCTCCAGACTCAAGTGATACTGAATGGGCACAGAGCAACCGATTTCTCCATGATACTTGCCCCCAAGGCCGGATCAATGAAAGATATATTGGAATGGTTGAGCAGAGAAATGTGGATGCACAATGAAAGGTTGCGGTGGCAGCTCGTACGCTGTTTCATCGACGACGGTCATCCGCCCACCTTTATCCTCCAACGGATTGACCGTAGAGGACTGAATCCACGCCAGTCCCTGACAATATCGTATCAGAACAAATGGCCGACAACACTTGGTTCGAAGAACATGTCAAACCTGGACTTGGCACCCTTGGGTCTTGAAATTTGAGATCTGAATTCGAGGGAGATGACCTTGGGGCGCAGATGTTTAAAGACCACGAGCTTCGTGGCGTCGGCCTTCTGCCGCCCAAGAGCGATGGGGCAGAATAAGAGTACTACAAACCTAAGCAGCATCTATACGCCATCTCGACACTCCCTCGCTTTATACCTGTTGTTAGCAAGAAGTATTCTTCCTCTATGGATTATGAGGAAGACACAGACGATGAATACGAGGGACGAGGGTACCAGCTCCTCGTAGAGGAATGATAAAGAGGCGGAAGAGGAGGCAAAGGGCGCCGACGGCTGAGGTCGAGAATGAGTTTCCAGGATGGGGAACGCCAAGACCCCCAATCTAGTTAGGAAGGGGGCACCATTGGTCTGGGGCTGTGGAAATCATGTAGCACCTGTCCGGCGCAACCATAGAGCGCAGAACACCGGGACAATGGCTCAACAATGACGCGGGACGCGTCTTCTACATCGAATGCTCCATACGATTGAGACTCAATTGCTCATCGGACAACGACTATGTACAAGTACAGATTCGTGATAATGTAACGCTCCAATGCCAACATAACGCCGAAGTCGCCCGCAGGTTCACAAGTTCTATTATGATCATGCCTTGACCATCTTGTTTACGGCCTCCTCAATGCGATCGCCGAGGGATTCATCTACACGGCGGAAGAGTTCTGCAAGGAAAACAAGCCGTCAGCACTGTATCGGAGAGACGTAGGGGTGAGAAAACTTACCAAAGACCTTCTCGCGCAACCAGTCCCTCTTGACGCCAGCAATGTTGCCTGCGATGTTGGAGATGAAGCGTTCCTGCGCGCCATCCTCCTTGGCCATCACCTTGTTCCACAAGGCGCGAGGCTGCTTGAAGTCTTCATCCGTGATCTCCGAGGTGAAGACGACAGGGCCACTCAGCGACTCCTCGGTCGGCTTATAATCCGACACGCCGGTGGTGTGGAAACCCGTAGGGTGGATGGAGCTGTTCAGGTAGTTGGGGTCGGGCCCGTAATTGGCACTGAAGTTCATGAAGCCATCACGCTCGGTGGGAATGTAGACTGGGACCTTGGGGGCGTTTGTGGGCAACATTTGGTAGTTCACACCTAACCTGTAGCGGGCAGCGTCGGGATAGGCGAACATACGAGCCTGAAGCATGGGATCGGCGCTGGGTTCAATACCTGGTACCAGGGTCGATGGTGAAAAGGCAGCCTGTTCAACCTCGGCGAAGTAGTTGACGGGATTAGTGTCAAAGACAAGCTTGCCGACGGGCCGGAGAGGGTATTGCTCATGAGGCCACACCTTGGTCATGTCGAAAATATTGACCGGGCACATGGCAACATCGGCTGGGTGGATGGTCTGGATGGAGACTGTATAAGAAGGATAATTGCCTTTCTCAATCTCGTTGTAAAGGTCATTTGTCAAATAGTCGGGGCTCTCGCCAGCGAGCCGGATAGCCTCTTCGTTCGTCAGGTTCTTGACACCTCCGTCAGCGTGGATGTGAATTTTGACATAGTGAAAGGAGCCATCCTTCTTGGTAAATTTATAGGTATGGCCACTATATCCGTTGATACCGCGCAAAGTCGCGGGAGTACCTCGGTCGCTGAAGAGGAACATCAAAGCATGAACAGATTCAGGGGAGCCGACGTGGAAGTCCCAGAACATGTCTGCGTCCGAAGTGTGTGTGGCAGGATGTCTCTTGTGAGAACGGTTTAGAGAGGGGAATTTGATGGGGTCTCGGACGAAGAAGACGGGCTGATTGTTGAAGACCCAGTCATTATTCCCCTCGGCAGTCTTGAACTTGATAGCCCAACCATGGAAGTCGCGTATGGTGTCGGCAGAACCAGACTCAGGGCCGACGGTGGAGATTCGGGTCACGACCTCTGTCTTTTTGCCAATCGCATTGAGGAAATCTGCATCAGTGATGTCGGAGATGTCGTGAGTGACTTGGAAATAGCCTCGAGCGCCGGCAGCTTTGGCATGGACGACTCTTTCTGGGATTCTCTCGCGGGAGAAGTGGGCTAGGGTCTCAATCAACTGGGTATCTTGGAGAAGAACGAGACCGCCGCCTTGCTTATTGCGGACTTGGACACTGGTGTCATTTCGGGGAGCAGGGGCACCCTCTGCAAGGGTGTAAAGGTTATGAGGTCCGGCGACAATCATGTTTGAAAGTGATTATGGAATTGGAGAGGATGACCAATTGAATAAGTTGGGTTGGAAGGTCGACAATGCTTGGAAACATTTGCGTAGAATACAGGACGATGCTTACCTTTTTGTATCCTTCGGCAAGCGTGTTGATTGAGCCACTTGAGGCTCGTAATCCAGCTGCTCATGCTTTTCGATTCTCATTTCCATACTGGTGAGAGCTCTCGTCGCCGTCACCGCGATGTATTTCGTGATGGAAGGTTCCATCTTCATGGGACATGGCCCTCTTACTGGCTATGGACAAAGATTCAGCCAATAGGACACGCGTTAAAGATTAGCCAGCCTTTTGGGAAAATGTTGCGCACTAATCAGTGAGATCGGCGTGGGTGGTTTCTGGCTCCCGGCAGGCTGAAGGACTGCAAGTCGACGTCATTCACCGACGAGCCGAAGATGCTTGCCAGTGTTGGAGCCGGGTACATGAGCCAGATGCGGCAACTATGTTGTAAATGGCAGAATTGAAGCCCCTGTGGTATGTGGAAAGATGGACGTCGACGAGGCCCACAGCGGAGGAAGGAGGAAGATCTTTTGTCCGAAATTGTGCCGAATAATGTCGCTGCTTTTACTAAGCAATAAATCGTTACGTCAGTCGCCTTTTTATTTTTCTGGCCACGAGGCTGACGTCCAGCCTCAGAGCCGATCTTAGTGAACTTCCTCGATCTCGCAGTCATGCTTTTTCAAAGTTCCATACACTTGTCCCTCGCTAGGCCGGGCCGCCACAACTACGAGAAGGAAGCTTCATCCCTGCTATCGGTCCAAAAGAGCCCTTGACTCGCCAACATGGCGAGCTATCGACAAGCTTTTATGCCCAGGACTCTAGCTGGGCGCCCTTTGACATCGGTATTGTTTTCGACATGGCTCTGCGAAGGCTTGGCGTTTGCAAACTATCTATGCCTTACATCTTGTGGCTGATGAGCTGGTCTCCTCGGTATCAATTTTTATTGGCTTCTGATTGGGTCAGGCTGTTGTCCGTCTTACTGGTCAATCAGCTGCGGTATGGAGCTCGCTGCTTTGTAATTTGAGATAGAATCTTCAGTGTGGTGAGCAACTCACCGTTGAGTACAATTGTCCAAACCATCAAACAACGGGTTGCCACCAGATCCTGAACAGCCTATCTGTCAAACAATTCAGAGATGGCCCTCCCAACTCATTTTCCCATTAAAGTAGCTGGGGGAAAGACTGTCCAAATTCCGTCTGTTGGTTTTGGCACCTGGGGGGGAGGTTTGTTTCCGCAGTATCAAAATCTTAGTGGTTCGGTCTGATTTTCTCCAAAGGTGATCCAGGGTGGTGTAAAGCTGCCACTTTGACGGCTCTGAAACTGGGTTACAGACATTTAGATTGTGCTTGGATCTACGGTGTATGGTGCTCCTTCGAAAAGCCCGATTACCACCTGGTACTGACCCAAGTCAGGTCGATGAAGAAATTGGAGCCGCAATCCGAGAATCAGGAATTCCAAGATCTGAGTTATTCATCACGACCAAGTTCTGGCCGCACTTCTCTGCCCCCGAGAATCTCGAACTATGTCTAGACCAATCTTTGAAGAGGATGGGCCTCGAGTATGTCGACTTGCTCCTGGCACACTGGCCCGTCGCATTCAAACCAATATCGAGAGACGCTCTTGAGAACGCGAACAATCGTGCCTACGTCTCCAAGGCCGAGAAAGGGATGTTACTGCAACCCGGCACGAACAAAGCTGTCATTGATTGGGAACACACCACCGCCAACATCGCAGCCCAAGCCGGTGAGCTGCGCTAACACTGACCTTATTGACTTACGGGTCGCAGGTGTCGCTGACTATTTCACCAGGCCAAACAGGCAGTTACGTTCCCACATGGCAAGCGATGCAGAGACTAGTATCAACCGGCAAGACACGGGCCGTCGGAGTCTCCAATTTCTCCATTTCAGAGGTCAAGGAGATCTTGTCTTATGCTGAAGACGTGCCGATATCCTGCAATCAGGTCGAAGTTCATCCATGGCTGCCTAACAATGAGCTCATTGATTTCATGAAGGCGCACGGCATCCTCGTAACATGCTACTCCCCGTTTGCGGGGCAAAAGGCAGACGGAGAGACTCTGCTCAAAGATCCCATGGTCAAGAAGATTGCCGAGAAAAACAGTATGGATGTCGGGCAATTGCTGCAGAGTTGGGCTGTTCAGAGAGGCACCGTCCCTCTCGGCAAGAGCCAGACCGAAGGTCCGTTTGTTTGCTGTCCTTGTTCGCTCCTCTCAATACTACTCTATCATGGTGTCTGACACTGTATTATGTTTCTAGCCCGAATAAAGTCCAACCTTGCAGTAAGGGAGCTCTCGCCAGACGACATGAAAGCTCTTGATGCGCTTGAGATTCCGAACGGCAAGGGGAGGACAATTGACTATACTGACGAATGGGGCGTCAATCTCTTCACCAATTGACATGCTAACCAGTGCATCTCACACAAATAGAGTGAGGATAGAAGAAACAATAGAATAATCTAAATCAAATACAAAACGATTCTAGATGTAGAGCCACGAAACCCGGCGTTGGGAGCACGACTTGCATGAGCTAGAGCGACAAGGCTGAGGTGCGGGGAAATTTTCATCCACGATCTCCGCACTCAGCCTTACCAATTTTTTTTCGCATGCGCTTTAGCAACCTGCGAATTCGTTCCCCAATTCGTGTCGACTACAAACCGCATGAGGCATAAACCTCAGCAGACGTCATCAGGATGCCTCACAAACACAAACGGAAGCGCGACGAGGACGACTCAAAGTAAGTTGTCCGTCCTGGCCCCCCAAGGAGAACCAACCCCCCAGGAATTGACTGTAACTAAAAGACCTGTTTCCGTTTTCCAGTTTCGACCTTCCTCCCACAGCGCGAGCGCGAACCCTGGCGGTCCACCAGAAGCAGGAATCCATCTTCACGTCTGATGCGGAGAAGAAGCGCAAGCGAGAGGCCAAGAAACAGCAGCAAAGGGAGAAGAAAAAGAAGGACAGCGGAGGCGACTTTGAGGATGATACGCCCAAGGCCTTCAGACGGCTAATGTCGTTTCAGGCCGGTGGGAAGAGGATTCCCTCAGGCCTGGATGACGGGAATGCGTCCAAGAGAAAGAAAAAGGAGGAGCGAGGGTTGAAATCGACATCGAAGTCGAGCTCAACGTCGAAACCTGATGCGTCGGTGAACAATGCCACGACCGCCGCCGCTTCGACAGAGCCCTCCGATCCTCCCGCTGCCACGACGGCACATACCATGCCCAAGATCCTCCCCGGCGAATCCCTCGCCTCATTCTCACAGCGCGTGAACCAATCGCTGCCATTGACCTCGCTCCCCAAACACCGAACGCGGCTCAGCGCAATCCCAGGCCTGGAGAAGATAGGAACCCCTCTCACCAAACACAACAAGCGACTGGCGCGGATGCAGAAGGAGTGGCGCGCCACGGACCAGCGACTTCGGGAGAAGCGTGAGGAAGAGGACGAAGAGCTCGCGGAACGCAGGGAGGAGGACGAAATCCTCTGGCTCGGCGCCGGGATCGATCCCAAACAGCCCTCCTCCTCGACGCTGAAGAAGTCAACAACGAAAAAGAAGAAACGGAAAGGCGGCGCTGCAAGGGATGTAGATGACGCCGCGGATCCTTGGAAGATACTGGAGAAGAAGCGCCGTGACCAAGGCCAGTTGGCCAGGCAGGCCAATTTGCAGGACGTGGTGGCTGCGCCGCCTACGTTGAAGCCCGTGAAGAATATATTCAAGGATAAAACCGAGAGGAAGAACGGGATGGTGTCGACAATGTGATGAAGAGACCCCCGAATCTTGAGGAAGTAAATTGCTTTGCAAAGAAGTGAGACCGTGGATGTATTTGCCCAAGTCATATCACTTTCAACAGACAGCAGTTTGTGTCAATTTTTGAGCATCCATTTGTTGAGTTTTGGCAACTGCGTTGCTGCGGGTATTTCCCTATACACATCTATTCCAAATCCACCTTTGCGGGCAGTTGACCCAAAAGTTACCTCGTTCCCTTCTTGCTCACAATATCCGGCAGAACCAATATCACCATCACTATCAGCATCGCTGACACTTGCAACGCCCAAACCTAACCTACCAGTTTCAACCCCAGGTCCCCCCTCCTCCTGCCTTCCCCTGCCGCTTCTGGGCACTCAACCGCCAATCGTCATCTCCACTGGCGAACTTATTGTGCAAGGGTTGAATCCTTTCGGCCTTCTTGCGCTTGCTTAGGCGATCTGTTGGGGCGACCTTGAAGAACGTCGGGGCAGCTTCAACTAACCACTGTAATGAAATGTCAGTACAACGTGCCAAATGGGAAAATGAGGTCACGAAGGGAACTGGTGGAAAGGGATGTAGCATGTAGCAAAGGGCAGTGTGGTACGTACCTTCGGCTCAATCACAGTCGCGCAATGCATATACTCCTTGGTTGTCAGCACTAGTGTATGGAAGATAACGTGCTCGGCCGGTTTTCCGTACAACGCAGAACTAGGATGCATATACACGGGAGTTCCCTCGATGAGTGTTTTATATCCTTCCTGTGGATCCTTTCGCGCCGAATTTCTGAAAAACCCGGCGCAGAGTGCTTGTCGAACTTTGACTGTGTTGCGGCCGCAGGAGACAATTTGATGCTTATACCGTTCCATGATGGTGACCAGTTGTTGGCGCACGTCTCTGGCACGGGCTATTTGGCGCTTTTGGATGAAATTCTCAAAACACCAGGGATCGCTGTATCGAGATTGCTTCCACGCGTTGTAGACATTCAGTAGCGTAAGATGGTCGCCATGAGGATCATGGAACTTGGCTTTTTTCTGGTCGGCCTGTTGCTGTTTTTCCTTGGGGCGGTAAAACACGGTCTGAACGGAGAGCATCGCCACGATCGTGAGCATTTCTTCCGAACAACCTAAATCCACAGAGGCAATAAGGGCTTTTGATAAGGAGGGTTCCATTGGAAAATCGGCCATTTTGCGTCCCAGTCGGGTGAGAAGGCCCTCATCATCGAGGGCAGAGAGGGCGTAGAGTTCTTCGAGGGCTGTTAACATAGTATTCGTCGGTGGTGGATCCATGAAGTCGAAGTGTAGGAGGTCGTTGATGCCCATTGCTTTGAGCATGAGGATGGTGTTGGAAAGATTCTGGCGTTGAATCTCCGGTATGGAGGTAGGAAGCATTTCAGATTGGTACGCTGCTTCGGTGTACAGACGGAAGCATTTACCCGGACCGGTTCTACCTGCTCGACCGGCCCTTTGTTTGGCTTGTGCTTGAGAAATTGGAGTAACAACGAGCGAATCCATTCCAAGTTTTGGGTCATAAGCGTTCTGTTTGACGAAGCCAGGGTCGATCACGTAGTAGATCCCATCAATAGTAATGGAGGTCTCGGCAATGTTGGTGGCGATGACGACCTTTCGACCCCCTGGCGGCGCAGGTTCGAAAATTCGACTCTGCATTTCGCTGGGAAGAGCGGAATAGACAGGTAGGATGACCAATTCAGGAACACTAGGTCCTAAAGCCTTCATTCTTTCGTACAGAACCTCGCAACTGGTATCAATTTCTTCTTGTCCAGTTAAGAACAGAAGAATATCACCAGGCGGTTCGGTCAGGTGGATTTGCATGACAGTGGTCAACGCTGCGTCCAAATAGTCTTCCTCAGGTTCTCTCGAGTACATGATTTCAACTGGGAACGTTCGGCCGGGAATGGAGAAGATCGGACATTGGTTGAAATATTCGGAAAACTTGTCTGCGTCGAGGGTGGCCGAGGTGACGATCAGCTTCAGATCTGGTCGCCTCTTCAGGGTTTTCTTCAGCAGGCCAAACAGAACATCTGTAGCGATGGTCCTTTCGTGTGCTTCGTCCAGCATGATGACACTGTAGCGCTTGAGATCCGGATCTAGCAAGATCTCTCGTTGAAGCATACCATCCGTCATGTACTTGATCCTCGTGTCTGGCGACGTCCGATCCTCGAAACGGATGGTATAGCCGACTTCTTTTCCCAGTTCACAGCCAACCTCTTCCGAAACACGCTTCGCAACGGACATGGCTGCAACACGGCGAGGCTGTGTACAGCCAATCATGCCGCTGTTAGCATACCCAGCCTCAGCAAGATACTGAGTTACCTGGGTCGTCTTTCCAGAACCGGTGTCTCCGACCACAATCAGCAACTGGTTCGCGGCAACAGCTTCAAGCAATTGTTTGCGGAAATTGAATACCGGAAGCGATTCCCTTTGCTGCTTGATAGTCATGTCTGTCCTGCGGCCATAAGACTGATTTTTCCCTTGTGTTGCCCGTTTCCACTCAGGTACAGCTTCTATAGCTCGAGAGGACTGTTGCTGCGCTTGTCGCAGGTCGGATGCGAACTTTCTCTGTTCGGGGTTGATCATCGGATCTTGCCATTGGGCGCTGAGATCGACTTTGGACGCCTCTTCTGCAGCTCTCTCGGCGGCTTCCTGTTGCTTGAGTTCTTTCCTCTCCTTTGCTAAGTTCGTACCGGCTTGAGCTGCCCTGTTCAGAGACCCTTCGGGAGCTTTCACAACTCGAATGGGTGACAATTCCAGGGACAACTTGGTTTGACCTGCTAGGAAAGGTGGCTCCTCTTCGCGGACCTCAATATCAATGTCTTCTTCCTCCTCGAACTGGTCTTCGCCATTCAAGGTTGCATTGTAGTCCTCGTCAATATCGGGATAGTCCTGTGCAGATATCGCACCTGAAGCGATGAGTTGCTTGATTTCCCATCGTTCTGGGGACGTCAATCTCTTTCGGGACTTGCCCGATTTTGAGGCGTAGCCGTCTTCAACAACGGGAACTGTACTGCTCAGATTTCCATAGCGGTCGTCGGACGGCATACCGTTGAGTCGTTCCATGTTGGCACCAGAGGCTATCCTTCGAGATGGAACAAGATCTTGGCCAGTAACTTGATCAACTTCTTTCATCGATAAGCTGGTCTTGTTATTTTCCATCTTGACGATTTTGACCTTTACATGTTGCCCTCGAAACAGGAGGTCGGAGGGATGGTTGACCCTAGCGCCTTGTTGGATGGCTGAGACGTGAATCAGGCCACCAACATTGCCTTTGACACCTTTGAGATATGCGAATGCCCCAAAGTCTTTGATTCCATTGATCACTGCGTCGTAAACCTTGTAAAGGACGGGGTATTCATCGACTTCACGAGGGGGCGGCCTTCGAAAATCGTCGTCTTCATCGTAGTCGCGCCGCCTGCTCTCATGATGACCATTTGTTCTCTCATCGTATCGATCTCTGTGACTCGTATGCCGGTCTCCATAACTTTGATCTTGGTGTTTGCGCGACCTCTTCTCCTCGCGCGGACTAGGACTTCGGGACCAATATCTGCGCCTTGGTTCTCTGTCTCTTGGATAATCGTCACGATCCGGACTGCGGCTCCTCTTCCTGCTCCTTTCGGTTGCGCCATTCGTTCCATTCTTTGATTTCCCCG
The DNA here is from genome assembly GCF_000585535.1 of Cladophialophora psammophila CBS 110553. Lineage (NCBI taxonomy): Eukaryota > Fungi > Ascomycota > Eurotiomycetes > Chaetothyriales > Herpotrichiellaceae > Cladophialophora > Cladophialophora psammophila. Next base: position 260,572 of record NW_006912947.1, read on the forward strand.
CAAGGCCTTCGAGAAGTGCAAAGGTATCATCATCTGCTCGTTGATTTGCTCGCTTGGCCTTCTGTGCAGCCACGTCATCCTCAGAGTCGGTCCAGCGCTGTTCGCGATCTGGAACTGCAAGGCCCTTGAAGATTTTCGCTTTGCGTCCGATATCATCTAGCTCGTTCATGTCCAAACCGCCATTTCCCTGCGCAAGTTGTTTCTGGCTCTTTTGGTACTTGGGATGCATCGTCTTGATTAGCCGATCGATGCTCTCGACCAGGCTGTTGGGAAACTCGGCTCCCATGACCGCGAGGGCCTCCCTGAACTTGTCCAGATTGCCTCCACATTTTTCGTGCTGATCGATGACGAACTCGGCGAGAGTTTTGTCGTTGATTCCCAGGTGGTTTTGCAGTTCCGAGGTGACTTTGGAAACGAGCGACAGCAGTTCGAGGGATGCGAAATCGTCCATGGCTTGCTAGAGTCAGGGCCCCTCTGTAGACGGTATGCAATTATCGTGAGAGGGCGAGGGGCGGGACTGGTCCAGCCAGTTCTCGGGCCCTGATGCAAGTGATTTCTCGATGTCGGAGATGGACATGGAAATTTTGAGAATCGGGGGGGGGTGCAGGCTGCGGATCAAATGAACACGCCTCGCTTAGGTTGGCTCGATCTGGGTGGCGGCGGGCGGGTGGCGCGAGTAATTCTCCAACTAGCCTAACCTGGACTGCCTGGTCACTAGCCGTGGTGGCGCCATGGTGACCTGCACCCCGCCTCTTCTCTATCAGCTATTCATCACCTCCCACAAACTACCCTGTTCACAGTCCTCAGGCTGAACATAGAGTTCCACGCCCGCTCAATCTGTTATCATCGCCATCATTGAATATGGAAAGCATTCGAGCAAAGATCAAACGCCGTCTCAGCCACAAAGACAAGGACAGTATGTACACCATTGGCCTTGCATCCTCTTTGGGGAGTTTCTACGGTTGTTCTTACAAGGCTTGGGATTGACCATCTTGCACCCAATCGACCCTCTTCCTCCTTCATCGTTACGTCGTGTTTTCCCATTCAGACGAAGAGCAATCCCGCAGCTAACTTGTCATCAGTCAACTTCGACGACCACGATTCAGCCGATGAAGAAACCACGGACTATGTCACTAAAGAGGCCGATGACGCAGAGAGGGAAGGCCATGACGCAGGCAAGCCTGGAAGCTTCTTGAACCGACTGATTCTGCACGGCAATAAAAAGACTGAAGACCAACTCGCTCGCGAAATGGCTGCTTCAAATCCGTCGGCCGGCGGCACGGATAGACAGGTTACTCAACAATGAGGACTTGGAGTGGCACGAAGACCGACTCAGCCTCAAGTCTCCTAACGAAGTGTTGAGATTGGGACCTAGGTATTGGTGGGAAATAGCATTGGTACACGATAGCACACTAGCAACACAATGAACACCGTACACTGATACATGTCCTAATAGACGTCCTCGTTTATGCGCATCGTGGCCTCTCGCACCATTCCCTCTCAAGATCTTCCCATCAGACTCTGGATGCAAAAAGTCTGTTGTTGGACTCTGGAGATGCTCGCGCAAACAAACAGGGAGTGTCTCTGGAGAGAGGGACTTCCAGTAGCGGACGGTGGCTTCCTTCAGCGAGAATCCCGAGGTGCCTTGGGCGGGATGTGATTTCTGTACAGAACATGCAACGGCTGAAAGAGAGCGGTCTAGAAACTCAGCCATGTGCTGCGAGATAGGGCTGTGTGGGTGGAGATTGCTCAATTTCGACAGCTGCAGAACCCCGAATCCAGTCCACAGGGAGGGTCCCTTCTTCATCTGGTAGCTCCAGTTCAGATTCGTCATCTGTGATCGCACCCTCTTCGGTTTGGATTTGAGGAAGAGCCATTCTCTTTTTGTACGACAAAACTCTCTTGCGTAGGTCGGGGTTGGCAGAAAACTCAAGAAGACACGTGTTGATTCGGTCCTCTGCAAGCTCTTTTGCGTACACGGCCATTTCTCTGTCCTTGAAGATGCCGAGGAATCTATAACTGAGCCAGAGGTAAAGGACTAGGGACTTGTGGAGGTCCTCTATGCTCTGCAGGTAGGCGCGGTCTCCGGAGATCGGCTTCTCAAGGACCTCTAGTTGAACTTCAGGGACGTCGACAATCGTCACCTGTCTTCGCTCTGCCACACATCTCGCAAAAGCTCGCATTACTTCGTCCATTCCTTGCGAGGCGGAAGTGGCTGGTGCAGCCGTCAACATGATGCGTTGGGTCATGGTCAAGCCTCGGACAGGTTCAATGACCCGCGAAATGCGACTCTGGTCGCGAATACTGCATACTCGAAATCGCTCGTGCAGGGCAGCTTTTCCACAGAGCCGTCTCAAGATATATTCAAAAGGGATCCCTTTCGGTAAACGACCCTCGAGCTCCTCCATGGCCTCAGCAGGTGGAAGCATACCTGCTCTTTTGATCGGTGCAGCTTCTGATTCCATGGCAGCTCGCACGAGAGGCAAGTCCTCGTCATTGAGAGTGGTGACCAGGCCGACATTGGACTCGGCAGCGGCCTGGGTGTTATGCATGGCCTGATGCGCATTTCGAAACCTTCCGGCTCGACCGCCGATTTGCTTGATTTGAGAGGTGGACAATTGCACAATGGAAGTACCATTGAATTTCGAAACGCTGTGGAAGACAATGCGTTTGACGCTCCTGATCAGACGTTAGCGTTTTCTTCTTTGTGTGATGTTAAACTCAACTTACAGATTCAAACCCATGCCAACAGCATCGCTTGCAACCAAAAAATCGTAGTCATTGTTGGGATCGTTGAACAGCGCGGCTTGCTGCGCGCGAGTCTCAGGAGGGAGACTCCCATAAACAATGGCACAACGGCGACCTGTGTCCAGCTCAATTTGCTTTTTCAAGGCGTGTATATTCACGACAGAAAACGCCACAATGCAGTCCCCCTTGCGCAAGTTTTTGAGGTCTCCTCGCAGACTCTTCGTCATGACCTTGAGCGGATTCAGTCTCTTATACTCATGCACGTGAAGTATGTCACCGGTGGATGCTGTCAGTTCTCGAACAAGCGGAAGTACTCGAGTTTCACCACAAATGTGGACTTCCTTTGCATTGGCACCAAGAAATGCCCGAGTCCACGCCCAACCTCGATCGTGGTCATCCATCATCTGCACCTCATCAATCACAGCAACATCAAACCGTGCGGAGATATCGACCATTTCGACCGTAGATGCACGGAGCTTCGTATTGGGATCGTCCTCTAGTCTGACATCGTCTCCAGTTATAAGATCACAAGGGACGCCCTTCGCTTTGAGCCTCGAATATACTTCATGTGCTAGCAGCCGGAGAGGGCCGGCGTAGAACCCGTCGCCACTCTCTTCGAGACGTTTCAGAGCATTGTAGGTTTTTCCCGAGTTGGTCGGCCCGATATGAAGATGGACATCTCTTTGGACCTGTCGAGCATTGGTATACCATTCTGTAGGGAATTGCAGATCATCGAGCGCCAAACCCTCCCGTGGAGCATCTTGCGCCTTTCTCAAAAGGACGTAATCAATGAACCCAAAATGCAGCACTCTCGGTAGTTCCGTTTCCCAGTCACCCAACTGAGCACGACCAATGTCGTATATTAATCCGTCAAAATCCACACTCTCAAAGTCACCCCGCGCTGCCAGAGTACTTTCGAGCTGCTCTCTGAATGCGGGCCAATACGTCCCACGGGGATCGAGCGCCGCGAGCTGTGTAACTTCTGATTCTGCTGTCACTTTTGTCGACTCCAGCCGCTTCTTCAATTTCGACAAGCTGACACGAACACGGTTGTAACTGGCATCTGGAGAGATCTCCAGCGATTTTGCGATCGGACGCCGGCCCGGGCGCCGAGACTTCGGCGGTGCGGAGAGAATGGGCCTTGCGATCGGGGAAGCTTTGTGTTGTCTTCGATCTGTGCGGCTAGCTGTGGTAGAGTAGCCGCGGATACTGTCAGGATATCGTTTCGACACCGATGCAAAGGAGGTTCGGAATGAACAGAAGAGGCATTGCGGTCGACGAGTTGAAGGAGCGAACATGCCCAAGGAAATATGAGGGCGTCGTAAAAAAGACTCCAGGAGGACACCAAATGCAGATTTCCCTGTGTCGCTATTGTACAAACTTGGGGAAAAGAGCGAATGTCACGATCTTCACGTTGTTTGAGAAAAGTTGGTGACATATTCAGCCTCGTCACGTGGTACATCCACCCGGTAACGAGGCTGAGGTGCGGCCCAAAGTCACCGCAGCAGCCTGCAACAAGTTATCCCACCCCACAGCAGGCCCCATCACCGTATGAAGACTCCGTACAGGTGTTCATTCACTCTTTTTGAGCGGTGCGTACAGATCTCCAAGGCATATCATATACATGAGTATGCAAGCATCTCTGTCGCTCTAATTCCTCGTGCCCCGCCATGGCAACCTCCATTCTCGAGATTCAGCGGAACATCATACTAGGCACGATCCGGGCTACCAGCGGGCGAGACTGGAAGGTCTTAATATTGGACGAGCAAAGCAAACGGGTTGTGTACAACGTTTGCAAAGAAGATGACATCTTGAACGCCAACATAACCAACATCGAACGCCTCGAAGACCGCAGGCAGACCCTCTCCGACACCGATGCGATTTACCTCCTCTCCCCCTTACCGCATATAGTCGAAAGCCTCAAGGCTGATCTAAGTCGAAAGAGATACCGACGTGCTCACCTTATCTGGACCTCCCAGCTACCGAGAAACCTTGGAGAAGAACTCTTCCGGTCAGAGTCTCGAGCAAAGTTGATTGTTGAATCTCGGACACTGAACATCGAGTATTTCCCCCGAGAGTGCAACCTGGTGTCGTTTCGAGAACCTTGGAGTTTTCATGTCCTCTTCCACCCGGCTTGCGACTCGCTGGTTAAGAACCACTTGGACAGCATAACCCAAAAAATCGTGTCAATATGCGTGTCTCTGGGCGAGTACCCTCTGATCCGATTCTACAAGCCTAGAGAACATCAGAGACATGCTGCCGATGTCCTGTGTTACCATCTTGCCAGCTTCGTACAGAGTGCATTGGACGACTACGCTCGTGATCAACGAAATGACTTCCCTCCCCAAAATCCGGCTAACCGGCCACGAGCGGTTCTACTGATCACCGACCGATCCATGGATCTGATGTCGCCATTCGTTCACGAATTAACATACCAGGCCATGGCGATGGATCTTCTACCGATACAAGATGACGAGGACAAAGTAACATACAGGAACGTCATCAGGCGAGGTCAGCCAGACCAGGAAGAGAAAGATGTGGAAATTACGGAGAAAGATAACCTTTGGGTCGACCACCGACATATGCACATGAAAGATCTCCTTGTGCAGTTGAGCGAACAATTCAAGAAATTCCAAGCCAAAAATCCCCAGTTTGCCGACAACGAGGGACAACCTGCGAGCATCAACACCATCAAGGATATGTTGGCGGGACTTCCAGAGTTTCAGGAAGGCAAAGAAGCATTTTCACTTCATATCGACATGGCTGAGAAATGCGCCAAAATATTTGCTGATCACAAGCTCCTGGATGTGGTCTCTGTCGAGCAATCTCTTGCAACAGGACTTGATGAGGAGACCAAAAAGCCGAAGAATCTAGCGGATCAGGTTGTCAGACTGCTTGATGACGACAGCGTCGTTCATGAAGATCGTGTGCGACTCTTGATTTTATACATCCTATACAGGAATGGTATTCTAAGGGGAGACATCGAAAAGCTACGATGTCACGGCGAACTTTCGCCGATGGATGGGGAGATCATTTATAACCTGATAACTTTGGGCGCCAGGATCGAAAAACAGCTGAAAGATGCAACGCCTACCCCACCGCCATTGTTTCAGCCGAAGATCAAAGATGTCAGCAACATGGAAGAAGTCAGTTTGTCACGATTTGAGCCGGCACTAAGGTATGTGCTCGAAGAGCAATGCCAGGGTACATTGGATCTTAACGTGTTCCCTCCGGTGAAGCCACATCTCAACGACCCAAACAGCCAAATGAGCGTCTCGCAGACTTCTCTGAGAAACACAGGCAAACCTACCTGGGCTCAAACACGCTCTCAATCCAACAAGCCGCGTCAACGCATCATTGTATTCGTGGCAGGCGGTGCAACCTACGCCGAAGCACGGGCCTGTTACGAAGTCTCTAGGATGGCCGGCAAAGAAGTTTTCCTTGCGACAACCCATATGATAACACCTAAAAACTTCCTGCGGCAAGTGAGCCAACTCAGTGCCGGACGAAGGCAACTAGACCTGCCAATGGATAGAGCCGCGCCCCGACTACCAGCATGGATGTCGGAGCCTCCTCCACAGGCTCAACAGCAACCGAGGCCTCAACAACCAGCAAACGGAAGACATCCTGACAAAGCCCGACCACCGACCGAAGCGATGGCACACATGAACCTTGCTGGAGCACCACACAACGGCGTACGCCCGGGAGTGGGCACAGCCCCTGGTTTGTCAAGACCATCACAGCCTTACCAATCCCCGTCCGGTGATGGTGGCCACCACAGGTTGAAAAAGGACAAGGAGAAGAAACACCTAGGGTTGTTCAAGAAGCACTAGAAGCGCATGCTTGTATGATGGTGACTTAGCGAGGCGTCGGTGGGCGGAGGGAGAGGGGGGCGACGGTGGTTGTATACAGTCGTGTAATCCCGTCTTGGTCACAATTTGAGCCAGATTCATCGAGTCCAATATGTTGGGTTGTCAATTGTTAGGGCCCAGGTATTTCTCCAAGTCCGGGCCATAAAACATCTGTCTCAACTTCTCAGCCCGCTTCTTTGCTTCGTCGTCTTTGATGCGGACTTGTTTCGCGCTCAATTTCACAATCTTGTCCTCTTTCTGTACTTTCATCTTCTTCTTGGCCAACTTCTTTGTGTCCTCGTCGACTGTCTCTCGCAGACCTACTGTATCATTTTTCGCCTTCGCCTTTATAGGCACTCTGATTCCCTCTTGTCTTGCACCTAACCCTCGCCGAGAGTCAGGATCCCAGCCATAAGTTGACAAATATCTCAGACCAACACGTTCGCGATCAAGGCTGGAGGGCGGATGGGAATGTTTCAGGCAGACTTGATGCGCGATTGAGGACTCATGGCTTGTGGATGGTTTGTCGGTCGACGGGATGGGTTGATGGCAGACTGCGCATATGCCTTGAGTCTGGTCCGCTCTTGAGTCTTGGCCTGCAGCTCGACGAGTGCCGCCATCGGGGATTTGGCTGCTCTGTGCTAAAACAATGGAGAGGTACCGAGACCCTGCGCTTGTCGAATTCGACGATTGCGAAGGGGTAATTTGTGAATCCGACTTTGAAGCGGGAACGAAATCGATCTTTTTGCGTCTGATGCCGGCGCCGAAGACACGCTGATCTCGGAGCGGCAAGTAATAGTCTTCATCTTGCTCTGCCATGGTTCTCTGGGAAGATGTCGAAAGGGTCAAAGATGTTTTTGGTGGAGAGATAAAATATGTAGGATATTGTGGCGTCATTGCCTAGTGCAAGACTTGTCAGGCACCCGCTGCCTGCGATAGGCGGATTGAGCGGAGTTTCCTCGCAACCCAACTTGGGTATTTCCGTCCTGCCCAGTTTCCATTCACTCGCTACATTTTTGCAATTTGAACATCTCAGAAACGATGCCTATCCCTCTGCTGGCGGAGGGCTTTGGAAGGGGTCTTTCCAATATCCCTTATGTCTGGGCGGTCGCTAAGGGTGCAGCGATAGCAGGTGTTGTCGCGTTGTTGAAACTGTATTTTGGCGGAGCGAAATGTCGATCAGAACGAGTTATGCATGGCAAGGTGGTCATGGTCACGGTGAGAGGACAGGCCCCGAATCTCTCGCATGCTTTCTGACACACAGTGTACAGGGAGGAACATCAGGCATAGGCGCCGCCGTTGTGCAAGAACTGGCTAAACGAGGAGCCCAGATCATTCTCCTGACCCACCATGCCCCTTCGGATCCCTTTCTCGTCGACTACATTGAAGATATGCGGACCATTACCAATAATGAATTGATATATGCCGAACAAGTCGACCTGTCTTCTCTACACTCGATACGACTCTTTGCCACGAAATGGGTGGACAACGCACCCCCGAGAAGATTGGACATGGTCATTCTCTGTGCCAACGTGATGACTCCTTACTTCGGTACACCTCAGGAGACATTGGATGGACTGGAAGCCGAGTGGATGATTAACTACCTCAGCACATTCCATCTCCTAAGTATCCTCTCGCCAGCTATTCGCGCACAACCCCCAGATCGAGACGTGAGGATTCTGTTCAGTACATGTAGCAGCTACATCGGCGGAAATTTGGACTTCGAAGCCACAAACAAAGCTTCCAAAGCAGGAAGCACTTCGTACAGTCGAAGCAAATTGGCAGTGATGACATTTGCGTATGCATTCCAAAAACACCTCGACGCCTACAAAAGACCGGACAAGGAACTCAACAATGCTCGATCGTTCATAATCGACCCTGGATATTGCCGCACGCCCGGCACGCGCCGCTGGTTGTCTGGGGGATTAATTTGGGGTTTATTCCTGTACTTGATCACTTGGCCATTATGGTGGCTCGTTCTCAAGTCACCGATACAGGGTGCTCAGAGTTACCTCTTGGCCGCCATGGACGCTGAATATGGCCGAGGCGCGGGTGGGAAGTTGATCAAAGAATGCAGGCAATACGAGCCTTTGAGACTGGAAGTCAAAAAAGAAGAAGTCGCAAAGAAGCTGTGGGAGTTCAGTGAGAAGCAGATCGAGAACCTGGAAATGATCGGCGCCAAAAGGAGGGCTGCAGCAAAGAAGGAGACGGCGCAAAACAAGAGTGCCGATAAAACTGTGCCAAACGGTGCGTCCTCTGGGGGAAAGTCCGAGCCGGTGCCTGGTTCCAGGAGAAGCCGGAAAGCAGCAAAATAAGACCTTGCAACGTATTCGGCCAAAAGCATTATACGAACCGGACAGTAAAGATGGCTGAATCAGGGGCTGGGCGTATCTGGGCTCAGCACCAATCGACATGGCCAGGTTACATTTGCTTACAAGATACGCTTCGGCAAGGTACCAATTACACCCCGGATCTATATGGCTCGAGCAATCAGAGCAGTGGAAGATTTGGGTGCCTAATTGGCAAGCCACTGCCAAGCCTTGTCCAAAGACTGGCCCATTCGATATGCTCCCAGTATACTTGGTCTCACCAGCAAATGCGTTCATCTTCCCTTAAATGGTCTTTATTTTGTCAGTTGTCCGGATGACAAAAGCCGCAAATGCCCCAACGGCGTTCCTTGGCTCCAACCTGTTCGTCAAGCATGAAAAGAGCAAGCAATGTCGTTGCCTAACGGGCACCATCAATGCTTGTGTTGAAAGGGAAAGCGCCTCGAATATAAAAGGGCCCTCAACTACCGCAAGACTCGGACATTCATCAACGGCCACAGGTCGGTAGCTCCACAACATCTATCAAGTCAAGATAGCGCTTATTGATTGATACGTGACTTGCGATGACTTCCAAGCCTGAATCAGTCTCTGGCGGATGTCTGTGCGGCTCCATCAGATACAAATTGACATTTCCCGAGGGTACTTGGCCAGCGAATGTATGATGCTTACTCCCGGTACGATCCATAGCTCTAATTATGGCCCCCAGGCAGCCACCTGTCAATGTACAATGTGTCGCAAATGGACTGGAGCGTTGGTCTCTCATGACCTTCTCATCCACCCGTCTCAACTTGTCGACGACATCACCAAGAGCCCAACCTACAAGGAATACCAATCAAGCGAAACAGCTGTCCGGTCTTTCTGTTCTCAATGCGGAAGCGGCCTTACCTGGCGAATTATTGGAATGAACGACATGATAGTCCTCATGACGGGCACCATTGACGAAGAAGCATTGATTGGCAAGAAAATCGAGGGTAGCGAGCAGGGAACCGAGTTTGGCATCAAGTTCGATCGAGAAGGTGGACTTTACAAGGGGCTCTGTACGCCGAACATGGGTAACTTGTTCTGGAACAATGTGATTCCTGGAATCACTGATCATGATGTGGCAGGGACCAAATTCTTGCAATCGTTTCCGCAAGAATGAGGTGAGAGTGGATCTGCCATCGGATGTCTCTTGAGCACTGGGAATGCTCAGGGTATTGCAGCTCCCGAACATCACCATGGATTTGCAAGGGGCCAGTCAGACAGGATAGCGCAATTCGTTGGAAATTTCGCTCTTTTTCAAAGGATTGGGCTCAGACTCCTTGTGTTCGAAAATGCTTTGATTTTGCAGCAGATTCCAACCTGGGGAGATGGGCCTTCAGTCGGAATGGCTTCCACGTTCTTTTAAGTCTCGGCTGGACTTTGAAGACTGATCCAATGAACGAGTTCTCATATCTTGGGCCTGCTTCATGCGATGATCTCCGGCTCTGCAGGCTGCGGTGTTGATTCCGCTCTCCACAAAAACACCACGGAATGCGGCAGCATCGTGGTTGGCGGTCGCCGTGTCTCTCCACAGTCCCTGTGCCGTCCCCCTCACATCAGAATTCCGGGGTGGATCTTTCGTGTGAAGGGGTGATATATACCGGAGGTCTCTTTGTTCAGTCTTCAGTTGTGTACATCCTTCCCCATCTTTCTGTTTCTCTCTTTCCTTTTGTTTCTCCCTGACCATTCGCAGGCATACCAAGATGATTGACAAAACGCTCAAGTTTCTAATTGGCCATGCCCAAGAATCACCCATAGCATTCATCGCATACTTCGCAGCAGCTTCCGCTCTTCTATATTTACTTATCACCGAGATCCAAAGACACCAAGCCCGCATTCCAGGATTTGATGGCCCTTCGGGGCTGCCTGTGATCGGTAATATCCATCAAATCCGCGTCAATGCAGCAGAGCAATACCGGCTATGGTCTCAAAAGTACGGCTATGTATATCAAATTATGCTGGGCAACGTCCCCGTGATAGTGGTGAACGGCGCCAAAGCTGCGCGCGAGATTTTCGGGGCCAATTCTCAAGCACTCGCCTCCAGGCCAGAATTTTACACTTTTCATAAAGTGGTGAGTTCTACAAGCGGGACGACGATAGGAACATCGCCATTTTCAGAATCTCTGAAGAGAAGAAGAAAAGGTGCAGCATCCGCCCTGAATAAACCAAGTGTGGCGACGTATATCCCGCACATCGACGTCGAGACAAGGGATTTCTTGAACGAATTCCTCACTTACGGAGATGGTGGACGAAAACCGGTGGATCCGATGCCAATGATTCAACGTCTTTCACTATCGTTAGCATTGACCTTGAACTGGGGGACCCGTATGGCATCCCAGAACGACGAACTCTTCGGTGAAATCACGCACGTTGAGGAGGAGGTGTCCAAATTTCGTTCCACCACGGGCAATCTGCAGGACTATATCCCGCTTCTACGACTGAATCCGTTCAACTTTGGAAGTGCCCACGCCCGCGGCATGCGGCGCAGAAGAGACGTATACCTAAAGAAGCTCAACGATGATTTAGACGACAGAATGGCGAAGGGAATCCATCAACCTTGCATTCAGGCGAACGTCATCCTCGACAAGGAAGCAAAGCTCAACACCGAAGAGCTCATCTCCATCTCCCTTACCATGCTGTCAGGCGGCTTGGACACTCTAACGACCCTGGTCGCATGGTCGATGGCGCTTCTTGCCCAACGGCCCGAGATCCAACAGAAGGCGCTCGAGGAAATCCGCAAGGTCTACCCGCAGGACCAGATCCTCTGCGATGTGAACGACGACCAATCCATCTCTTACATCGTGGCACTCGTCAGGGAGTTGCTGAGATACTACACCGTGCTGCGCCTCAGTCTGCCCCGCGCCACCGTCAAGGACGTCGTGTATAACGGCCACACGATCCCGTCTGGGAGCGTGGTGTTCCTCAACGCCTGGGCCTGCAATATGGACCCGGAAGTGTGGTCGGACCCCTTCATGTTCCGGCCCGAGCGCTGGCTCGAGAACCCTGACGCGCCGCTCTTCACGTATGGCCTGGGCTACAGGATGTGCGCCGGCAGTCTGCTGGCGAACAGAGAGATGTACACCATCTATCTGAGGCTGATTAGCGCGTTCGATATCACGGACTTGCGCCCCGCCGATGGGGGCGCCGGCGCCGTCGAGACGCATCCCGTCAGAGGCGTCATGGATCCCACGCAGCTTGTGAGCGTCCCGCGCCGGTACACGGTCAGGGTGATTCCCAGGGACGGGGAGGTGCTGAGGAGGGCTTTGAGCGAGTATGATGGAAAGCATTCATGATGGTTCTGGGCGAAACAGCACATTCCCGTATTGTTAAGACAGAGAACAACGGTGTTATCCAGTCCCAAGGCTACGGCAACGAATATATATTCGCCTCGATTTCTTCAATCAAGCTGTTCTATATGTATTGAAAGTCTATCGCTGCCTATTCTATTTTATCCCGCCGTTAATCTTTGCCATCTAATCCCGAAATCGTTTTATGATCTCGCCCGCATGATCCTGTAAGCTGCAGCCCCCAGTCCCATTCATGTCGAGGCCTGCAACGCCGCAATTCACCGGCCAACGGCTCACCTGATTGTGGGCTTTGGCATCGCATTTGACTCCATAGAATTGGTCCGGTGTCGCCTCAAGCCCTCTTCGGCTAGATTCTTGACCGTCTTCCTCCCCTCGTAGATGTCCTTTGTCTCTTCGAGAATGCTGTCCCAGCCGCTGAATTCGGTGAACGGGATCCCTTCGTTCTCGCAGTACGTCACCAGATCCATTCCTTCCCTGGCAAATAAGAGATCCGTCTCCCTTGCAGCACTCAGGTCAGAGACGCCGTCGCCCGCGTACAAAAGCGTAGGCCGCTCTTGCGCAGGCATTTTGGCAATGGCGTCCGCGTAGGGGCGGATGGTGAGAGACTTGTCGTGCCCAAAGCCCGAGTCGTCACGGTACTTTATCGTCCAGCCACCGGGCTTGTCGAGCGAATTTTCAGGGGGTTTTAGTTGCGTCGCGTTCGCCACGATCTCCAGATCCTGCATCAGGTCTTCGCCCAACAGGTGGTTCAACAGGGCCTCCAGCACGGGAGCCATGCCGCTACTCAACACGATGACAGGCACTTTCATGTCGCGGGCCCACAGCACAAAGTCTCTAAATGCCGGGTCCAAGCTGATGTTCTCTTTCAGGATCCCCAGGACGCGGGGGAACGGCAAGTTCCAGGAATCCACCATCTGCTGGAACGTGTTACGGAACGTGTCCGTCTTGTTGATGACTGCGCGGAAGAGCTCGCGCCGCTGGTCGAAGCCCATGCCATAGTTGTCTGTGATGAAGTCATTGGTATCCTGGAGGGTGATTGTGCCGTCGAAGTCGGTGAAAAATATGACCCGAGGTTTGGCTTCCAGAGTCTCTGGGAAGGGCATCTTGAAGAATTTGTCTAAGATGCGGTCGAGGGTGTAAGATGGCGGACGAGGAATAGAGACTCAGTGCAGGGAAAAAAGGCGCTTATAGAACGGTGACAGATATGTATATATGTCGGTCTTAATTGCCGTTTTCTGACCACCTAGCCGGGACAAGACCGATAGAAGAGGATGGGGGGTATGTAATAAGAGTTGGTGCAGTAAAGCCCGATTGCGGTTGGATGGTTTTGCGTGCTTGGGCACAGACGATGGCTCCAGGCTAGAGATTTCCCTCTAAGATGGCCAGCATTGGGATCGTTTTCTTTTTGGCGGGGAGGATGGATTGGTGGCATGGCCGAAAGAGGAATCCCGGCCAAGACTGCGCTATCAAGACGTAATACTCCGCACTACTGCGATGACATCAGCGGATCGACTGCCGCGGCCCGGCTGATGCCGCCATTTTTTCGGAGCCGGCAAACCTTCCTCGCTGCAAAAATCTCGCCGATCAATGGAAGCTGTTTCCTTTGCCCATCGACTGACAAGTCAGTCTGTCCTCGAGCCTCGGTGGATGTGAAGATCAGATTGCTGCTCGCGATGCAGCAGGCTCCGTTACGACTGTCCCAGACATTATGGTCCGCCTTTCGAGCCGCCAAGCCTGTCCACCGATCTCTCACATGCCCCCGTCCATTCTCCCCGGTGGTGCGTCCAAGCGCACAGCCATGGACGCGCCAACGACCGCGAATAGCTTGTCAAACTCGGTTTTATAGCGAAAAGAAGCCGGAAATTGGCCAGGAAATAGAGGATGCTAAGAGTCGAATAGAAGAGAGTCTCGAGTCAAGAGCAGACACAGCGGCGCACATGCAGGATAAGCTCAAGCATCCTCAAGAAGAAACCATTGTCCACACCATCCCAGAGTCCTCAATAGTACATACCTCCAAATATGAGGCACACACGGCTTCCGATAAACCAGAACCAGAACCGGCACAGCCCTCTTCCTCCAGTAACACACTTCCGTCCGCCATCTCCTCTCGTTTCTCCGACCTTCAACATCGTTTCGCCCACTTCATGGATAACTTCCAAACCCACGTCTTTACAGCCTCCCGCCGCTTAAACGACCTGACAGGTTATTCGGGGATCGAAGTGTTAAAGACTGATATAGAACACCAAGAATCTGTGGTCCAGGCATGTCGTGCAGCCGTGAAGGACGCTCGGGCGCGCTACAGCGAAGCAATTGCTAAGCGGAGTACGACGCAACGCGAAGTCAATGATTTGCTGCACCGCAAACATACGTGGTCGCCCGCAGATTTGGAGAGATTCACCAGTCTATATCGGTCCGATCACGCGAATGAGCAAGCCGAAACCGCTGCGCAAAAGGAAGTAAGTGACGCAGAAGCCCGGTATGAAGAGGCGTCCACGAAACTTGCGAAGGCGATATTGGCTAGGTATCATGAAGAACAAATTTGGAGTGATAAGATAAGGCAGATGTCCACCTGGGGCACATGGGGACTGATGGGAATCAATGTATTGTTGTTCCTGATCTTTCAAATCGTCTTGGAACCATGGCGAAGGAAGCGCTTGGTGAAGGGCTTCGAAGAGAAAGTGGAGTTAGCACTTAAAGAAAGGGAGGAAGAGACCAAGACTGCAGCATTACAGCCGAATCAAAGTACTGCGGAGGCTGCAGCGAGCTTCACACCGGGCGAGAAAGTCGAGGCGGTAGCGGATAATATTGCGGAACAGATCGTCGATGCTGTTACCGGTGCAACATCTGAGGAGAAAGCTCCAACGCCGCCTCCATTGTCGAACATTGAAGCAGTCGCCGAATCTTTAACAGCACAAGAACTCGCTGCTGAAGGAACTCTGCCCGCAGGCTCCCCCGACACTCTCCCATTTGCTGTTCCAACCGAAGAAATGCCACCACAGCCCGTGAACGGGTCCTCGCGCTGGACATCTCCTGACTCTCCCCTGGCTTGGTACGAAGACTCTCTGAGAGCACTCTTCAGCGACGACCACAAGATCCTCGTCTCACAGAGGGAATTGACCACCGTGGCCATGGAAGGCGTGGCAGGCGGAATGGCAATTATGGGCCTCCTTTTTGTACTCCTCAGGCCCCGGTAGGGTATGAATATGTACATACACCTAACGGCTCAGAGTGAGTTATTGGGAGCTGGAACGAGGGGCCACAAGGCCTGTCTGTACATATTTGTCCGTTTATCCTTGCGTCTATCCATCCATCCAATCATGAATGATTTGGCTAGAAAGCGGCCCTTTGTTAGTAGTCAGGAGCGAAGATATATTTGCTATGGGGATACCTACATACGATGGATAGTCTCTACTATATATAGACGGAGCTAGCAGGCGATTGTACGATACGATATAGAAAGAAGAGATGGCTGTCTGACAAAAGATATGATATCCAAATTTCCGATCTCATACCATATCTCAGATGCTTAATCATTGCAACTCGCACAGGGACGTAACTTCCACCTGGTCAGCCAATAGATATGTACAAGATCCCTGTCGGTACCGGTCTACCTGTGTAAATGGAGCTTGCTCTGGACGAAAGAAAACCATGGTTGGTCCTGGATTTGGATTCTCTGCCGCCCGGTCCGGCATTTAGAGAGCCTGCTTGGATCCAGTGATGTGTTTTGACATCTTGTCTGACGAGAACCAATTGCACAAAGGAGCCTCGTTAGATGCAGGGCCGGAATAGAGAAGATAGCGATGCGGGTAAACAGAAATAAATATATAGGCGGTTTTTTTGTCGATCCTGCTCCCTACACACAGCTCATAAAGGTATACTCTTGGATGTTGTCCCATCGCCTGTGTCCGGCATCTCCTAGCGTCTTGCCGTCTAATATGTACAGTAACTCTCTTGCGTCCTAGAACTCGCTTCCGGCTGGATATCTTCCTTCTTGACAGGTGCCACACGCCAACCACGAAGGGCAACAAGGTCAGTCCGCCGCTTCTCTTTCCATCTTGGTGTCTCTCCTAACCAATGACCAATTTATCCTCCTCTGGGAAATCATATTCGGGTACTTCCAAATTCAACGGCGCGGGTCCTTTTCTCACTCGTCCCGAAATATCATAATGCGATCCATGGCAAGGGCAGAACCAGCCACCAAAATCGCCCGCTTCCCCAATGGGGACGCACCCCAAGTGTGTGCAGACGCCCAACATGACCAGCCACTCGGGTTTCTTGACACGGTCGGAATCTTTTTCAGGGTCACGCAGGATCGAGATGCTGCGAGCGATGGTCAGCATAAAAAGTTTTCTTAGAGGGAAGGTGTTGTAGAATGAAGGAGACCATGACGTACTCAACAGATTCCGCCTCCTTGATCTCGTCCTCGGTACGGTGACGGATGAAGACGGGTTTACCTCTCCATTTGATAATCACGTTCTTGCCTTCGGGGATGGAGCCCAAGTCGATTTCCACTTTGGCTTGGGCCAGCACGTCGGCGGAGGCGGACATGTTTTCTAGAAAGTCTATGCAGCATCGTAGGTTGGTTAGCTGTGCACCACAAATTCGCCGCTTCAGTGTGGTAGGTCCGGGAGTCGTGCATGTAAAGCTCAAACTCGGATGTCTATACCTTGCACGGTATTTTTTGCTCCCGCAGCAGCCAACAGCCCCATTGACCCGGCCATGAAGTACTGGAAGACTCGATTGGTGATCTCGGAATTTTTGGACTCGTATGTCTTAAAGCTGGGGATCTTGCGCGTATCATACTTGGGCGCGCTGCCAAATGGGCTTTGGAAGCTGGAGCTACCTGCTGTCTCTGCTCCGGAGGATTCTAGTCGTCTTTGGGGGATGTTTGAAGCTGTGATGGCAAGACGGGAGGACTGGGAGGAAGCCGAGGATGAGGAGCTGGTAGGAAGGCTGTGCCGGGTCCAAGTGCGCAGGGCAGAGCCTGCCGATGTCGTGACTGGACGCATCTTGGGGATATGGAAGAGAAGAGAGGTTGCGGTTGTCGAAGTCGAAGCTCGAGGAGATGTTGGAGCTTGTTGCATGAGGCGCAATTGAGAAGGAGCCCGAGAGCCCGCCAAGAAATGATCTTTTGCATCGACGCTAATTGGCCGGGAGCTCCAGATCACATGACCAAACGTTTCCGAACTGTAGCACTCAGCCTCTCCAGCCCTTCATGCTCTACCTCCCTCGACACTCAACGCGCCTAGCTTTAGCTCATTGCGGGTCGCTTACAACAGGAACCTCACGACCCTCAATGAGAAAATCTAGCGTTGAGGAGGAGTCCACTGTGGTCCATTTTAAAGGCGTCTAAACATTTCTCAACGCTCCATGCTCCTGTCCCGAAAACTCGGTATTCAGGCAGCTAAAAGACCTTCACAAGCTGTGATGCCGAGCTCAAGTCGATCGAGAACAAGTTATAACGTCGTTGAGTTGAAATACCCGCCGAGCTCACGGGAAAGGTTCTAGTGAGCCAACTGGCCCGTCACACCTCACAGTTGATTTTCCTGTGGAAGGATCATTCGCGGGCCAAAAGGTCAGCCATCAAGATGGACCAGCTTCCTGAGCCGTGCGCTCCTACCGAAACCATATTGCTTCTTTCCAGGTCGAGATGCCAAGGTTTAATGACATCTTCGAGGCATCGTTGGTTCTGGTAATCTCTTCACCGAAGCAGTACATCCCATCCCGGTTTTGGAAGCCATAGCCATCCGAGCTACGTGCGTTGAGTAATCCTTTTCCAGCTCCTACTAATTGATAGGGAATGAACCTATCTGACACCTACCGAGTCGTTGTACTCATCGAGCAAGGCACAATTGTGCGCGAGACCACGAGATATTCCTGATCGCAGGCCACACGACCCTGCTGACAGACCGCAGATAGCCGCGGATAGCCGCAGAATGCGCGCTCAAGTGATGGCATTCGCGTCAAAAGCCGTATTGGGATATATAACAGCATATCATAGAGACTGTTGCCCAAGACCCACCAGTCAACCCTCCATCTATAGTTAGGGCCATGATGGTTTACCCATGCGAAGCAATTTTCTATGCCAGAGTTTCATCTGGATGCCGACGTCTTGCGGGACACGAGGGTGTTTGGTTGGAGTGTTTGGGACCTCCATGTAGGGTTGGACGCCACTGCATGCAGGATTTCGTGTGTACAATGTGAGCAGAGTCGAGGCGGCACAGGTGAGTACTAGAATGGCATACACGACCAGTTCCCGGCCTATTGGCCTTATCTCGAACCCCCAGCGTGTGCCGCCTCGCTATTCCAAACGGCATTGGAAAGTGAAGAATCCATCACGGCTGAAGATCTAACAAACACGAACACAGAAACAGCCTTGAACTACGAGATCACCCAGATGTGATTATCCGAACCACCGCGGTTTGCTTTCCCATATGTTTGCCTAGGCTGTCTCCAAATTTTGCGTACAAGAAGATGCGACCAGCAGACTTCCCCTTCGCTTATCTCCCGCACGGAGAACTCAAGGAACTGCTGTTAAGACGGATCCCAACTTCCGGAGATCATCTGAATTGGCACCACTGCTCCACGCTACATCAAGTCGGGACGCGATGGAAACTGGCCGCGCCAGAGCGAGCTCAGCCGAGTAAGGCAGAAACAGTAATGACAGAGAGGGATTCTTGGAAAATAGAGGACGTATATTGCAAACCAAAAGATCTCGCGGCAAAATGCCACCGCAACAAGCGTCACTCGACATGCCAGGGTACCAACATTCAAGTTTCGATAAGGCGGCCTCTCTGGCCGTTGACGAGGCTCAGCCAGACATGACAGCGAAAGGGCTGCGGATCTCAATACGGCGACATTCTAAAATTGAGCCAATGCAGCTTCTCAGGATACCGACCTGTTCGACAGCATTCGCCGACTTGTGCGCAACTCCACCACCACCAATCCTACTCGAGTATGATGAATATGTATTGAACGGAAAATGGTTGGATGGATGCGTACATGATTCCTTCTCAGGACCAGGACAGACAAGTCCTTGAAGGATTTTATTGTCGACCACGAAATGGTAGGTTCGACTGATGTCCATGTAAAAAAAAAACGCAGGCTAGCAGGCAGAAGACGGTCACAAGGACCCAGAGTTGTTGGTAAGGTCTTTTCTGTATGAAGTGTCTATCTGACTGTCAAGGAAAGAGAGTCGGAAGGACTTGTTGTAAACAGAACAGTTGTGGATCTATCTGCTTGATTGTGCTCTGTCCCCCTGACTATTCAGAGAGACTCTGCCTGTTTATATACACTTTGGCTTGTGATCTAAAGGCCATTCCTGAAACCTCCTATTCCGTCGCCATCCTACCACAGATCGGAAGAACAACGGTGTTGAGGGAGGTGGCACAGTTGGTGAAATGCCTAGCGTCTCAGGTGGTTTGCCACACAGTGGCTATCTCGAGACCCTGTCAACAAAGACCCCACGAGACATTGTCAGACAAGGCTAGGAATGCTCGAGGAAGTCGACCACCTCTATGTTCAAGATGAAGGCTTTTGCGAATCTCAAAATTCTGACACCGGCAGAATCCAGCATCACCTCGCAGCATTGGCTAGGCCTCATATTGCTTGCCACTTGTTTTGATCTCCCAAAGCTCCCATCAGTATCAGCTCGTTCCCCAACACGCGGGACTCAATCATGCTTCTGTTTAGTCCACGTTTGGAAGGATCCAAATCACCAGGCCAAAATCCCGAGGTGGAACCCACGACTTCCAAATATTCCAAGCTCGAGATTTCTCTGGTTACCGCCGCTGGACTTCTGTTCACAACGGACTCCATTAACAGCAGTCAGGCACGGGGAAGACAGTGACCTGAAGACTTTCCCATCCGTGGCCTATTCTGGGCGCCGTATTATTTTCCGTCGGATTTCTTTGAGGAAAAAGTGAGTGAAGAAGACGAAGACGATTCTGATGATCTGCTCGTGGTCAAGAGACGGAGGACGCTCCCCTCTAAGAATGACCCAAAAGAGTCCCCAATGACAAACGGCATCGTCTCCAAACCAGAATCAGACGCTAACGCCGGAGGGACATCGGCCAACTCTGCAGCGTGGATGGGAAAGCCTGCCCCTCGAGCTGCTAGTTTTGCCTGACTATTCGTATGATGGAACTCTGGGGATCCGTTAACGCCTTTCCACCTATTCAGTGAGTATTGGGACTTGGGCCATCGAGAGGGCACAAAAGGGAAAATGGTCACAATTGATGATTTTATGAATTTTTGTCGATGGCGGAGTGTTGGATGACATGTTTACGTGGGAAGAGAAGTCAACCAGAGAAAACAACAATGAATGTAACGATAGGTCCTCATATTTATGAACGCATGGAGGGTGGCGCTCTCGAGGGGACACGCAGGTCAATTGCCTGATGTTGCTTCTACGATGTATATATCCCGGAAACCGGGCAGAAGTGAGGTGTGATTGTGTAATGTATGGGCTTCGCATCCAAGCATCGACGAGGAACAGCGCACGAGCAAGACAAGATTCTGCTCGTTGAGCAGGAACGAGATCTGCAATAGGTTGGATAATGCTGTGCTTGATCAAAGGGAGATGAATACACATCGATGCTGGCCGAGGGATGTGGTGTGGTTGAAAATTGAAGTTCAAGTAGAGCAGGACGCAGCTAGGGAGTAAATAGATCCATAACTAATGTATATTGTAATTGTGTTGCAATGGATGCACTGGGGCTCATCCTTCAAGGTTTGATCCGTCCTTTACTCGTGTGTTTCTGCCAGTGGCACGGACATCATCGCGAGGCGCTTTGCTCCGTACTGACCGATAGATACCGTACGCCCTTCTAGCGCCACCCATGCGATTCGACTCATCATGTCGTGAATTTTTGGGGGCTTGATAAACGCCCCTTGGCGAAAAATGCAGGTGATTCCCTTGAACGTGCGTGTTGGTGCAATTCCATGGGACCGCCAAGAACGTGGTCGAGGCGGGTTGGGTTGTGATCGAGACATTTGGACGGAAAGGTGGCAGCTTCTCGACTTATTATTGGCGACCTATCCACTCATCTCGATATCTCTGACCGGGTCGGGATGGCTGTGGTTGCGCGAATGGCCGGACGACGACGGACGAGCGGTGGCTGATCTCTCATGCATTGTGCCATTGACCCCGACCCCGTTGACAGCGCCGTTCTGGTATCCGTTCTTCATCATAGTCTGGATCGAGACGCTGCCGTTTTCGCCGTTGACGCTGACGCCGTTGACTAGTGACCCTGCAGAGGAGGCAGCCTTGGCTGCTGCTTCTCGAGCCTTTTCCTCCTTGAACTGGCGATATGTCTTCGTTTTGGGCACTGTGTCGGATAAGAATTCGAGATTGTCGATTCTGGAAACGGCCGTGGCTTTTGCACGTTGTCAGGAGGGATGACATATGCTGGTGCTGGTGGCGGATGCTTCGGCGGTTTTCTTACCTATGTCTTTGTAGGCAATATTCCTCCTTGGCTTCCGTTCTGACTTGACCACGTTATGTGCTTGCTCGGTTAGGTAGCGGATGAATATTTCCTGGAGAAGGAATTAGCCCCTCGAAGATCTGACAACGGAGAAACTGGGAACCCTACTGTCGCCACTGATATGGCGAAGGCAGCTGGATTAGAGCATTGGGCAATATCGTCATCCTGGGCGATGATCTTCTTGACTCGCGCGACTTGGCCCTAGGTGTCAGCCGCGTTGTAACAACAGAAATTCCGTGTAATGACTAACGAGGAAGGGGGGTCGAGCCAGTTATCTCTTCTGGAGGTTCAATGGGAGCATTGTTGTAAGGCATAGTCTTGACAAAATGACAGCGCTACCCTTCTCTTGAGGTATATTTCCAATGGAGGAGAGTTGGTTCCCAAATTGGCCTCTGCTTGAATCCTGAAAACTCGGAGCGTGTCGATAAGAGAAACAAAACGAGGGGTAAAAAAACCTTGTTCGAACAGCCTCGAGGGTTTCTCTTGGGGAGGAGAAGACGCGTGTGAGGTAGCAATCGATCAATGTAGACTCTGCTTGACGCGTCTAGTCGTGGAGAAGTGTGAGACCCTGCTATAACCAAGATTTGTGAAGGTCGAATTCTTTCCTTTGGGCACGGAGACGATTTGGCAGAGAGTGTCTTGGATCCAAGTCGCGTCGAGACATTCAACGTGATAGTAGTAATATGTCATATTCTAGGCGCGTCCGAAATAGGCAAGGCGGGCGATTGGGTGGATTTGCAGCACATTCGAGGCTGTGCTTCAACGTTGGGATTACTGCTCGCTCACCATCGCCCAGCCGCCGCAGGGAATATGACCGTCTAGATCTGCTCCGTCGGCCATGATCATTGATTTGATGTTATGACCTCGCGCGTCTCCTCTTCCGCGTCCGCCTCTGCCTCTGCCTCTGCCTCTGCCTCTCCCTCTGCCCGTCGACCCTCCGTCTCAGCCAGGCGACTTTCCAGGAGGCTGTCATCCCTGTCCGGCCTCGAAAATGGCGAGGGTCCTCCTCGAGTTGCGCCGGCGGCACATGCCATTACAGAAGAGATTGCAGAGATAAAAAGATATGAAGATTTCACCACGATTGACTGGGTCCAAGACGCGGCTCAAGAACAGCTGCGGCGACGCGCCCGGCGGAAAGAGTCCAGGTTCTTTGAGAGGGACGGTGTCTTGGGCTGGCGGCGCAAACTGTGGGAGTCATACGATGCTGCACAGGCTTGGATCGTCATCACTCTGGTTGGGATTGTCATCGGCCTCAATGCTGCTGCCCTGAATATCATCACAGAGTGGTTGTCCGACATCAAGATGGGATACTGCACAACCGCCTGGTACCTCAACCAAGGCTTCTGCTGCTATGGCTCCGAGGAAGGCTGTGATGAGTGGAAGAGATGGACTTCGGTCACCTTCGTCAATTACTTCGTCTACGCCATCTTCGCCGTGCTCCTGGCCTTCATCTCCGCCTTTCTAGTCAAGTCGTACGCTCCATACGCTGCCGGTTCCGGCATATCCGAGATCAAATGCATCATTGCCGGCTTCGTCATGAAGGGCTTTCTCGGCTTCTGGACCTTTTTCATCAAGTCAATCTGCCTGCCCCTAGCCATCGGTTCCGGGCTCTCCGTGGGCAAAGAGGGACCGAGTGTACATTACGCAGTGTGCGTGGGAAACGTCATCTCTCGATTCTTCGACAAGTACAAGCGGAGTGCTTCAAAAACACGAGAGATCCTGACGGCAACCGCCGGCGCTGGTGTGGCCGTCGCATTCGGCAGTCCCATTGGAGGCGTGCTGTTCTCTCTAGAAGAGATGGCGTCTTATTTTCCGCTCAAGACGCTGTGGAGGAGCTACTTCTGTGCTCTTGTTGCGACCGCCGTGTTGAGTGCAATGAACCCCTTCCGCACTGGTCAGCTTGTCATGTTCTCCGTCAAATACGATCGAGACTGGCATTTTTTTGAGATATTCTTCTACATTATCCTTGGCATCTTTGGTGGACTTTATGGGGCCTTCGTCATAAAGTGGAATCTCAAAGCTCAAGCATTCAGAAAGAAACATCTGTCCAAGTTCGCCATTCCGGAAGCTGTCATTCTGGCCGGGGCCACAGCTCTTCTTTGCTACCCCAACATGTTCCTCAGAATAGACATGACCGAGATGATGGAGATGTTGTTTCGCGAATGTGAGGGTGACTACGACTACAACGGACTTTGCGAAGCAAAGAATCGCCTCTCCCTCATTGGGTCTTTGCTGGTTGCGACTCTGTTGCGCATATTTTTTGTCATCATTTCCTACGGGTGTAAAGTGCCGGCAGGTATATTCGTACCGTCAATGGCGATCGGGGCCTCATTTGGCCGCATGCTGGGGATGATTGTACAGTGGCTGTATGAGACATTTCCTGATTCAAGATTCTTCTCCGCTTGTCAACCTGATGTGCCATGCATCACCCCAGGCACGTACGCCTTTCTGGGAGCGGGGGCAGCGCTCAGCGGCATCATGCATCTGACGATTTCAGTAACCGTCATCATGTTCGAGCTTACTGGGGCGCTGACATACATACTTCCAACAATGATTGTGGTCGGTGTAACGAAAGCGGTTGGAGATCGATTCAGCAAAACCGGCATCGCAGATCGCATGATTTCGTTCAGCGGCTTCCCATTCCTCGACAACAAAGAAGAACATTCCTTTGGTGTTTCTGTGTCTCAAGTCATGACTCGTAACATCACCATGGTTCCTGCAACAGGAATGGAAGTCAAAGCCATACGAAAATTACTCGATGACACATCATACTCTGGATTTCCGATTGTGGAAGACACAGATTCGAAAATTCTTGTGGGCTATATCGGGAGGACCGAACTCCAATTCGCGATTGACCGAGCAAAAAAGCAGGGCACGTTGGCTTCAGATGCCAAATGCATTTTTGTAGCCGAGCAAGAGGATGGCACTGAGACACCCGCAGCACTCAGTCCAACAGTCTCCTTAGATTCGGCGACAGTACGCAGTGTGGATTTCAGCCCATTCGTCGATGCGGCTCCTATATCTGTCCATCCCCGCCTACCTCTTGAGACAGTCCTGGAACTTTTCAAGAAGATGGGTCCACGCGTCATCCTCGTCGACCACCATGGCCGTCTTGAAGGGCTGGTCACTGTGAAAGATTGCTTGAAATATCAGTTTAAGGTCGAGGCCCAAGAGCATTCCGCGGCTTCAAGGGACGACAGTGCAATAGAACGCAATCGGCTCATCGATTTCCTGGGCAAGATTGGCGACTACGTCGCAGACAAGATCAACAACCTGTCTCGTGGCAGGCTGAGACTGGCTCCTCGGACTGCTAGTGGATGGACGAGCGTTGTTGAAGACGATAGCAGGCCTAATTTCGCAGATGATTACAGTAATGAAAACGAGATATTAGATGGAACAGAAGATGTGGCAGGGCATGGCCAAGAAGGCCTCGAACTGCATCCACGATAAAAGATGACGGAGATTTGGGATGTACATTTGCCACTGTGAACGAAAGTTGAGAGGTTATTTCTCACCATCGATCTCTCCATATTCTTCCACCTTTTACGGAGGGGCAAACCATATGTGCCATTCTAGTAACACCCCTTCAACCCCTTGAAAGCGTCGTCTTCACATCTATCTCATCCCAAGTCTTTCATCTCACCGCGTCTTCCCACAACATAGACGAAGGAAAGCTATTATTCTGACAACAGCTCGCCTCTGAAGCCCGATAGAGGCAATATATCAGCATCTCACTTCCAGCTGATTTCTACCTTGGGTCAGCTTGAGCATGTCCTCACTTCCAGTCCGGCATTCTCTACATGTCAGTCACTGCCATGCCGTCGGGTCGTCCGACGTCTTCGCCGATATGCAAGGTCCCACACTCGAGAAAGAGCTGGCCGATCTATCCGACAGTGGCTTGGGCGACGATATCGACCAGGAAGTGAAAAGAGACAACAATCAGAATAAGTCGACGGACTCTAAATTCTACACGACACCGTCTTCCTTTGCTCGCCTTGCCGAGGATTGCCTCCAGGACTGGTCCGGAGGTCTCGAAAATCTTGCGTCGTCGCCCTTTACGGAGGCGAACAAGGCTGATTTCATCTACCACGCGACCGTACTGTTCTCGTGGGTGAAGCATGGTATTCTCCCGCGGCTCTCTGCTCTCGAGACCAAGTCCGAGAAACTTGCAGAGGCGAAAGACAAGGTGGAGAGGGAGAGCGAGTGGTTGAGGTCTCAGATCGAGGAAGCGAAAAGCAGATACGAGGAGATGTACGAGGCTTACGCGAGGGAATGCGTTGCGAGTCGGGAGAAGACGAAGCTGTTGGGCGAGGTTTGTCTGTGGGCGGGACGCCTAGTGGATTTTTTGGAGAAGGGGCCGAGTGGACGTGCGGCAGGGCGCTCCGATGGGACTGAGGACAAGGCTGGTGCAAGCAACGGCTGAGAAGAGCGTTGGGGGTTGTCAAGGTCAGACATAGCTCATCACCCTGCAATCATGCCGTTAGGGGGAAAGGGCAAGCGGATATATTGGACTCACGACTCTTCCACCAACTGAGCTCTCACGATGATGACATTCATTGCTGTACGCTAAGTTGACTCCGTCTTTGACTCTCCGCAAACATTGTTTTCTCTATCCCTGTCTGTGTACAGGTAGAAATTAATGGTCATGGAGCGTTGATATCGGTCTTCCCGCGGATGTCGTGAGATGTACGGAGTAGGTACCCGCCTAGGGCGGTAGATATGAGAGCGGTTCCGCTCCATGTCAAGCTGGGGTTTACCTGCTCGCGCGTCTCATCACTGCTGGGACCCCAAATGTGTAGGAAGTACGGAGGAAACACCCTACTGTAAGACTCCCGAAGACGGACGGCAACGCTCTGAACATGGTGATTGAGGCGCTTTCCACCCTCGACAAATGTATCCTCGTCCACCGTTAGAGCCAACCAGGAAAGCTTACCAGCCTTCTGAAGATAGGTAACCACCCAGACAATAAATTCGGGACGATTAATTTCCTGTTCGAGGTACTTACCAAACTCTCTTCCAGCTCCGTGCGCAACAGAGTTAGTTGCGAGCCTCTCTTTCACATCCCAGCTGTAGGGGGCAGGATCAAGACTCTTCGAAGGCTTGCACGTGCTGCCTTTCTCGTACCTCCACGAGCAGAGCCGCAAATGAATCGACAAACCATCTCAGTCGAAGAAGATGAATGGAAAGATGTATCGTCCGAGCGTTCAGACGGACTCTTAGCCCCGAACACGGATGAAGGATTCAACCCCCGAGACAACGGCTCTGGAGGTACTACGTGTGCTCCGGACAGAGCACTTGAAGATACTCCTCGTGAGTATTTGCTGTCGTTATTGATGAATTTGTATCTTTGTTCGCCGGCTCCGATGCAAGGTCTTGGGACTTTCCGGCAACGCGTGCATTTCGGTTGCTGCAGGTTGCACTGCATTCAACAGTACGTGAGAAAAGAATGCTGCTTCAAGTTCGTACTGCTAGATATCAGGAGTCGCCATTTTGTGGTGAGCTCGATAAGCCTCGCAGCCTCGCCCGATGGGTCCTCCTGGCATGGTAAGAGCTGGGACTTTTTTACTTGCTCACCTATCTCGATTGATGGTGGATAGCCACGCATGATTCGGGGGCTAAGAAAAGCTTCCCAACCCCAGCCTTATATACTGAGAGATTCTTCTGTGATCAACACGAGGAGGCGTTGTGATGTTTCTGAAGGCGTGGAGAGCTGCTATGTACTTGGACAAATAGCTGAGCCCCCATTCTGGGGGCCACCCACTACGTCATTAATCTCCTATAAGTGTGGGGTTCAACTGTTATGGGCGGCTCAATACCAGCGAGAATAGATGATTTATATGCACATAACGGACTCTCCCATCTCCTTCAAGGGCGCCATAGTTCCTGGTGTGCTAGTAGAAAATGAGCTATGTTTGTAGAGAGATTTGTAGGAGAATCATATCACGAATTTTTGGGTGGTGCGCATCAGTTCGGCTGGGCCACTTTTTTTGGCTTGAAACCGGCGAGCGGCTTGCACCATAGTCTAGTTTAGGGGTCCTCCCGCCTCCCGAACTATGTACTTGTACAGTTCAATGCAAGTTGCAGGAAAATTTTCCTGCCGTATTTGGCGGTTGCCGTCGCCGCTTCGAGCAAAATGTTTGACCATACAACCAGCCTCCACCGCACCATGCTCCTACACATCATCTCCACGACATCCTCCAACCTACCTTCCCCTCTCTTCACCCAGCCACAGCAACGCCATAAGTAGCTCTAAGGCGGCCGAGCAAGTGATCTCCGGCTGTCATTTTGCCCAGCGTTTCGGCCGTGGCGGAGCCGCCGCCTCGTCCGATGACGGCCTTTCGAAACGCCGCGGCCCGGGCTTCGACAGCCTGTGATGGGACCGGGACAAGCACGGTCTCATCGGCAGGTTGCACGAAGACGGCGATGGAGAAGCGGTCGCGTCCGAGGTGACCCGACGGGCCGGAAGCTGAGGTCGGATTCGTGGATGCAGGTCCATTATTGGACGCGGCCGCATCTTCTTGTTCTACCAGAACGACCCTGTGAACCGTCGACTTGAGGAGGCCGTTTGTCCAGAATTGTAGGAGGTCGCCTATGTTGACGACGATAGGCGGGAAGGCAGGGTCGTGGTATCCAGGCGGAGAAACGGGCACGCGGGCCCATTGGCCGTCGTCCTTCAGGATCTCCAGCCCAGGCTGGCCCGGTCGCGTGAAGAGGAGAGTGATGCTGCCATAATCGCTGTGCGCGCCGGCTCGAATGTCGGCTTCGGCGTTATAGTCCGTGTTGGAGGGTAGTTGAGGGTAGTACAGCAGGCGGACTGTCTGTGGTGAGTGGTCGTGACACGGGACGAACCAGTTGGCATCTTCGATCCCCAGGCCCATGGCGATCAAGCGCAGAAGCCGTGTGGCCATGGCTCTGCAGCGCGCGTGGAAGTCGCGCAGTGCAGCGTCCGCGTCAGGCTCTGAGAACTGTGGCGGCAGTGGTTGGCGCCATGCAGACGTCTCGGGCTCGGGTTCTGCGAGGTTGAAACACTGTTTGAAATCCCCCCTCGCGTGGCTCTGCGGGTCCAAATTCTCGACCTTCATGTCGACAAAGCCGCGATTTTTCGTGATCTTGCAAGCCAATTTTTCGGCATCGCTGGCTTCTTTGAAGAAACGGCTGCCGATATTGAAGACATTCTGGACAGTGGAAGCATCGAGATCGTGTGTGACTCTGTCCCCGCTGTTTGACGACGTCGATGAGGCTGGTGATCCGGAGATCCAGAGAAATCCATGTTTTGCAGCAGCTTCGACAAGTTCTCTGGCCAGCGCGGGTGACTCTTGCGAGATGTCGAACAGTGGTAAGTCGATGGAAGTGTCAGCCGCCGGAGCGGCGCCATTGGACAAGGTAATAGCAGGCATGATTGGCTTCCGGGCTTAGAGTGAACAAAGGTAATACTCCAAGAGTGGTCAATCGAGCGAGAAAGACTCGACTTTCAATCCAGGAACAGGATCCTGGGGTAGATATATATCCTTTTCTAACCGTAAGTTACTTATCGTAAGAAGAAAAGTGCTATTCGCCGTCTCCTTTCGGCGCCGACCGAAGAAAACGCTGGCCACGAGATGTGCGAGGTACGAATTGAAATTGTAACAAATGGGCTGACATTCCACGATAGCCAGCTTTTTGCCGTTGTCCCCCACATGCGACTTCACTGTGACACTGAATCATCCAATCGGTTACTGCCCAGTACAAGCCAGTAGTACGACTTGAAAATACATGCAATGTCACGGATTTGAACGCCATTTGGCTGTAATAGTTTTACTTTCATGTTACTGCCCTGTGGCAACTATGGCGCCTAACAGGATGCTGTGTAACTTGCCGCGGCATACGAGGTCGATGGCCTCTATATTCCCACAAAGAGGTCGCGTCACGATTCTCAAATAGATTATCCATCACCACTAAGCCTCAGGCGATAAGCGGAGCCGTCGAATTCCGTGAGATTTGTCGACTCACGCATCCCCAGAAACGCCGCGCTCTTTAAATATTTCTTTAACTATTTCTAGGGCTCTCTAGACGGTCGATTTAACGGCTAGTGACGCCCTCGACGCCCTCGACGCCCTCTCAGCCACACGCCAGCTGCGCGCGATGCTCGAGGTACAGATGAAGCTGCCAAGGCCAATGTCGCAGTCGTTGGCCAGCGAAATGCCTTCATCTTCAGTCCCGAACTTGTAAACACCCAGAATCGGCGCGAAGAATTCTTCTTTTCAGGTGATGGTATTGCAAGCCATATTTGTATCAAGTGGGCCTCCACCCAAAGCAACTTTACCACCTTGCTCGACGGCGCCTATTGCATTTGTGTGAGTTTTGAGGGTTTCGTCGCGGGCTTGTTTTGTTTGTGCCGAGTCACCTACTGACAATATGCTTCATGGCCTTCTAAACCGCTCGCTCGTGCGTGAGAGCCCCAATGTCTACACCTTCTTCAGTACCAGGGCCAACCTTGAGGGCGTTCACCTTCTCAATCAACACGGATACAAACTTGTCGTGGATCCCAGCTTGGACCAAGATCCTGTTGGCGGTCACACACGTCTGGCCACCGTTTCGGACCTTGGCCTTGTCCACGTCGGTGTCGTCGAACACTATGAACGGGCGGTTTCCGCCTAACTCTAGAGAGGGCTTGGTGAGATTTTCACTACATTGTCGAGTTAGAAGCTTTCCGATTCTTGTACTGCCGGTGAAGCTCAATTTCCGAACCAGCTTGTTGGTACACAACGCCTCGCCCACCTCGGCCACGAGATGGAGAGTGGTGATGACATTGAAACACGTTGAAACTTGCCGGGGGCGCCTGCTTCTTTGGCGGTTCTCGCCAAAGTCAGTGACGATTCTTTGTGCCAAGTACGCCGAAGGGATCGTCTCGCCGTGCGTCCGTTCTTCCACCTCAGTATTGAATGTCTGGGAGCCAAGTGGCATGAAGACAAGAACAAATGGGAGGTGTTCCTGAAGGACCTCCAAATGAACATTACCAATTCACGTTTTGCCACCATCCTCATCTCCGCCGTGGGCGCACTGTCTCAAATGGGAGGGTAACAAGGTGGCCGTGATTCGCAACGGCTGCAGCGCTGCGCAGGCTATTCTGGTCATGGCCAGAACGGCGGCAAAGGTTACTCAATACGCCCGCCGCCGTCAGTGGTACTTACCACGGGTAAATTCAATCTCGATCGATCAAGCCGGATGCTATCCCAAAGGGGCTTATCTGACTTGCTGTTTTGCTGCTTTAGCCCAACCATGTATTCACCCAAACCGAAAGATGGTCGTTCCGGTACATTCTCCTCCTTCAAAAATGTCACCCAGCGCCGGCAACTAGCCCGCTTGGATCAGATCAAATGGGCCGGAGATGTGATCCGCCAAAACATCACCGAACTGCTTCGCTGTTAAAAGACTTTTTATCTAGATGTCAAGGGCTTGCAGTGCGAAGAAATTGTGAAATCATCAATCAGTTACCTATCATCAACGCAATTTACAGTAGGACGACTTCGTCGGGAACGCGGCATTTCGGTTTCATTTTAGCTCAGACGCCCGATCTGCCAAGTAACATATTGGGATTCTCCTATTTGCCAGAATACCAATTTCAATTGCCTTGTAAGGCCAATCCCCGTGCTCATCCCCCATCGATTGGAATATGAACCCCGGTCACACATGCTGCAGCGCAGGCATCAACCACACTAATCCACCAGCTAGATCCATATGCTGACCGAACCGTTTCATGGGGGGTGCCTCGTTGAGATAGTAAAGGACCTCCGGCCTTTGGCGGACGATTTCTGCATTCATCTCTGTATTCACATACCTGATTTCGCACATATCATCAATTGCTGCGAACAAGTTCTGCGTAGATATGGTATCTCACCCTAGACTGATACAGTTGACCCGAATGCCCGAACTGGGCAATCCATTGGCAATCTGGATGCACAATGACTTTTGCAGAGCCCTTGGTGCCCGCATACACTGAGAGCTTCTGTCCTGGGCAAAGGTGAGAAGCAGATGAAGAAATAATCATCACGATGTTGTCTCTGTTTCCAGTATTCGGGTCCAGGGGGTTCATCATGCAATGTTTGGCTGCCAGTTGAGCTGGGAAAAATGTTTCAAATTGCTTCGACTCTCGTCAGCCCCGTGCGTTCACTGAAAACACAAAAATGAGTCCCATGCCGCGGGCGCCACCTATGATGACGGTGAGCGGGACGACCACGGCAACACGAACTAACAATGATGATGACAATACAACCTTAAGTGGGTAAACAGAGCTGTAACAATAATCTTCTTGCCTTTGAGCGTGACCTTCATAGCTGGTGACCTTCTTCTTGACGAGATATCGTCTTCTGATTGATCCTAGTCTGCAGAACTAAGATCTCGCGCAACCAAGAGCACCAAATCGCTCAAAAGGTCCGACATACTCTTCCCTCTTCTTGTGCACCGCCCCACGGGGGCGCCCAGTGCTTCATCAGCTGAAGTCCCCAGATATGTTGGACTCCAGGGAATCCGCGCGGAACTTACCAAGTAAGGGATCCTTACCGAATCACGGATAGCCTCCAATAACAGAGGGGTTCCTAGTTCTACAGGCCCTGTCGCAGGGCCGCTGGCTGTGCTGTCTGAGTACTGAGTACCGGCCGTCGGGAACCAGCCTCTCCTTATTGACGTAGATGGTAATCTCAATTAACTCGCATTTAGCGAAGAAGACCATGATGGTTAACCCCCTGGCAATCACTCGAAACCTTAAAGGGATAGTGAACAAAATAGAGTGAACACTTGCCTAATGGGGTTAGGTAGGGTATGTGTTTGTCCCAGCTAGGTAGTGAGCGAATACAGTCCATATTAAGTGAACAAAATACCCGAAGCCATAGAATAAGTAAGTAGGCAAAATGCTCCTGGCCCTAGAAGGCCCAGGCTCCAGTGTTGAGGCCCTCATAAGTCATTGTGGCCTCAGACTATTATGGGGGAAATCATCAACAGAAGATCCTGAGCCGATCAACATGACAGTTTCGATCTCGAAACTGAACACGGGTGCCTCCATACCGGCGATTGCCCTAAGTGCGCGTGACAACATTCACAAACCTTCCCCTTTCAAACTGACCCGGGAGCAGGTACCTGGCAGAGCAAAGACGGTGAGGTCCAGAAAGCTGTCGCTCATGCCATAAAGTCTGGCTATCGGCACAATAGACGCCCCCTATTGTTATCGTAACGTGAAAGAGGTTGGTGAAGGGATTCAACAAGGCCTCGTGGAATCAGGCCTGCAGCGGAGCGACATCTTTATCACTCCAAAAATCTGGTGCACCTACCGCACGAGGGTGCAAGAGAATCTCGACAAAAGCCTGGGGGATCTGGGTTTAGAGTATGTTGATCTCTACCTCCTACACTGGCCGATTGCGATGAACCCGAGTGAGAATCACGAGAAATTTCCCACGCTACCAGATGGGTCTCGGGATTTGGTGCGTGAACGGTCCCACGTCGATACATATAAGGACATGGAGAAGCTATTGTCGACCGGTATGGTGAAGGCCATCAGAGTTTGCAACTATTCCAAAGGGTATCTGGAGGAACTGCTAGGTTCCGCTTCCATTATCCCTGCAATCAATCAGATCGAGAACCATCCGCTACTACTACAGGATGAGATTGTGGAAGTGTGCCGTAAGGCTGGCATATTCTGACATGGTCGAAGACTCCCAGCGCGGTCAGCAACACGCTCAGCTCTATCCCAACAACATACGGACGGGATCCTCGACGGTGTGCTGCATCACACAAGCTGGCTTGAAACTGTCATTGTCCATTCCACCGTCAGTTTCGGACTTGCAGCGGATTTCTTTATCAGTGGGCGAGCACCGACAAGTCATCGGCGCTGTACGGCCAGGACGTAAAACACTCTTCCAAAACTTGACCAAGCGGTTGGACCAGAAGCCCGTCATCGCGCCGGAATGCGTCTAAAGTGGAAAGTGGCACCGGAATGTCACCAGCCAGACTCTTCTGAGCGCCCTCTGCTGCGAACTCGACCACACGACCAGCTTCCCCAGCTTGGCCCCAGACATTGCTGAATCGGCGAAAGGCAACTATTCCGTGTCGGCCACCACTATCGAGACGAAAGAAACGTCCGCGTTCTGGTCTTGTATGATCGGGTGCAACGACTGGCCCACCACCGAAACCTACGCCGAATTTGCCGAACGTCAAATCGCTAAGCGAGAATTGACGGAAGCCTCTGAGGGAACGGACTTTATCGGCGCTGTCGAGGGAGATCTGTGGATGATTTATTGTCCGCAATAACACATAGGCGTTTCTAATGCGCCCAAGCCCTTGGATACTGGCAATACTTCAGTGCCGGTGTTGCTAGTCAATCCAATGTGGGACCTAGCGACCCCGTACGGCGGCGTGGTCAATGTCCAGCGTCAGATTGGGGGAGTGTGCTGCCGACTAGGCACGGCGAGGGCCATGGGAGCTGGTATTTGTCGATAGTGTTGGAGAGGCACAAGATATCATGATCGACTATATGTTGACAGGGAACTCGCCGGCGGCGGGAACTGTGGCCTACTCTTGAAGGGACGTATATTTTTGCGACAATCCTGTGTTGTGTCTGGTCAGGGCCCTGCAAGTGATACCAAGCACAAGTAATCTCGCAGAAAACATGGCCATAATGCATAGATGGTACCAAATGCAGCGTGAGAGAAGGGAAGCGGCGCCGTCGCAGCGATTCTCAAAGTGATCAAAGTGATGCCGAGAAACACGTGGGGTTGATGCTACTTCATTGGCGACGCGCGCTCAGCCACCAATAGTTAGCGAGCTCCAGAAGCGCATGATTCAGGCGGCAACAAATATGGCTGAAACTGGAACCTTATGGCTGGTTGCTGAGGCAGCCGAAGAACGTCATTCACCTGCCCTCCCTTTGAGCATATTACCCTCACCACCAATACATCCTCATTCCGAACAACATCTCCAGAAAACACCCATTAACCTCTACCAAGTAGACCAATTACCCTAGTTACACTGCACTCCTTTCACACAATCGTCGACGGAACACCCTGCATCTTGCGCAACATGCCCCGAGGTCGCAAATCCGCCACTCGTCATGGCCACAACCCTTTACAGTCAACCCTCTCATTCAACAACAAGTCCGCACGGGTGACAAAGCCGAGCGCGAAAGCCCAGAGAGACGAACACGCCGCTTCGGTGAAGAAGTTGACCGAGCTTGAAGATGATGGGTTGAAGACGGAACCGGAAGAGGTCACAGATGTGAAAAATGAATCAGCATCCGAAGAAACGGAGGAGAGCCTACAAGATCTAGAACCAGATGCAGAACCCGAGGAGGAGGTAGCGGTGAAGGCGAGATCCAAGAAGAAGCAGAAGGCCAAGTCAGAAGGCAAGGATGAGCGTGAACTTGCGGCCGAGAAAGTCACGGATGCGCAACTGAAGAAGTACTGGCAGGCGGAGGAGGACAGTCGGCTTGCTCCTAGAGGTATGTCCCGCATGTGCATACCTTCTCGCATACTGCTGAAAACACTTGTCGTCTCCTCTCTCACCTTCACATTGCGTTTCATACCCCCCAAGCAACGATGTTGTCCGCAATCCCCTTACAAAATCGATCTCGTAAACAACCACCCCCCGTTCTTTTGAGTCCCATGGCTGATTGTATCGTATGGGCAGTCCACCAATCCGACCTCTCCCTCCACGAAAAGATCCTTCGCCACTTCGACCTCTCCTCTCAATACGGGCCGTGCATCGGCATCCCTCGTCTCCGACGCTGGCGCCGCGCAAATACCCTGGGCCTCGAGCCGCCCGTCGAAGTCCTCGCTGTCTTGTTGAGGGAGCAAGATCGTACGAAGAGCCAGGGATGCGGGAAGATGGCGTATATTGACGAATTGAGCAGCGGACGGGTTGTTCTGGTGGAGTAGATGGTAATGTGGTGGCAGTAGATATGTGGATGATGCGACGACGGACAGTGGACTCCCGGAGATTTCAAGCCGAGGAAATGTCCGCAAGATGATGCGCCTCACCGAGGCTTCTGCTACCTTTGTTTTGGTGCAGCTGTGGCATTGAGATCCGGCTTTGCTAAGGGGATGTGCTGGCTGGGTACTTCGATCATGTCGCGGCTGGTAAACGTGTCGATGAGAATGACTCTGCAGGATGTGTACCATGAATGTGGCCTGACTTCACGAAGTGTGTGATGTGGGAATTAAAGTCCATTCTGGCCGATGTTCTCGAGGATACTGGATCTCTGGACAAAATGGCTTCATGGAAAGGGGCCGTAGCCTTGCGCTATTTAATCTTTGAGAGTTGCGCTATAACACAAGCACCTGAAACGTGAAGCAAAGGTCGGAATGGCTTACGCCATGATCACATAAGATGCAATCCGGCACACAGATACACAATTGCTGGAAGCAGAATGTCATTACCGTCTCGGTCTAATGTTGTTCATTTACAAAGTCGCTTGCTTGGTCTTCTACTCGAGTTGTCATGGCATCTGCTGCACGACGTAAAACGACAGCTGAACCGTTGTCGTACACGGTACCCACGCACATAATGCTTCCACCACGAACAGAGTCGCCAAGTTGAACTCCAGTAAAGAAACATACCTAGCCTGCAACCTCTCTTTTTCCGTCGCCCACCCCCACGCCAATCCATCGTCAAAAGGTCGTAGTGATAACTTGGTATGCTCTAGATCAAAAGACACGGAACCATCAAAACATCATCTTTTCATCTAAGCACCAAATTCGGGGACAGTTGTGGTCTTGCCCAAAAGAGCCAGGGGTACGATGCCAGAGACGTGCATCTCCGGGCCGTACACATGCATGTTCAGACCCAACTCCTCACCCACCGACTTAATGTTCTTGAGACCTTCCTGATAGTTGGGACCAGCGCGACGAACCCAGATCTGAGTCTTGTGCTCATTGAGAACGGGAGCCACCTCCCTGAGTGCACGGATGACACCCTTGAATGTTGAAGCAACATTTGTGAAATTTGCAATGCCGCCACCAATGAAGAGAACCTTGCCGTCGGGGTGCATGGGTGCTCGGAGCATCAGATCCAGAACAGTTCTCGCATAGTTGTACGTCTGAGTCTCTGTCGGGGCGCCGGAGTATTCACCGTAATTGGCCAGTTCGCTGACAAAGCCGGCGGAAGCAATAGCGTCGGCGTACACCACCGAAGCACCACCACCCGCGACCAAGGTCCAGATGCGGCCCTTGGCATTAAGAACGGTCAATTTGAGCGAAGCACCAGTCTTCGCGTCCATGTCCGCAATGTATTTCTCTTCTTTGCTGAGCTCACGACCGAAGGGCGCAGGGAACTCCATTGGCGGGCCGACATCGATGGTGACCTTTCCGTCGGTTTTGACACCGGGCAGACCAAGAGCAGCGGGGCTTCGGGCAATGGCCCACTTCACACCGCACTCGAAGTCAGCCGTTTGGTCGAGTTTGGCGGCAAGATCGAGAAAATGGACTTCGGCGGAGGTGCCTGCGGCATTTGGAATGACGACCAGGGGGTTGATTTCGAGGTAGGTGAATTGGCAGTCCACGTAGACGGAGTACAGGCGGACAATGAAGTCGATCAGGACATTGTGGACACCCTTGGGCACGTCGGGTAACAGTGTCGCAGCCAGTTCTTGGTTTGAAGGGAATTTCTTCAGGTCGACTGGGATCAGGATCTTCTTGGCCTTTGCATCAACATCACCGACATCCACGCCACCTTCATGGGTGAAGAGGATCCAGTCGCCCTAGGGGTTGCAGTTAGCCTATCTGCCGCCGCAGGTCACGCATATGATTGCTGGAACTCACATCTCGCACGGAATTGATGTTAATGTAGTATTCAGTATCTTGAGGATGGGGCACAAAGGGTTCGACGAGGAACTGGCAAAGAGTGCCTATGACGTGCTCGACCTTGATCTCCTTGCGGGCTCTCTCCTCAATCCATTTTCTTGCCTCAGTCCATGTCTTGTTCAGGGCCAAAAGACCGCTCTTTCCTCTTCTCTTGATCAATTGATCTGGCTTTGCAACGAACTTGGAGCCGGGCTGGAGGAGCCAGGGATAAGTGGCCTCAGCTTGGTCCAAAACGGTCTTGACTGACTGGTCTTCAGGAAAGAAGATAGAGGCCAACTTAGGAGGAGGGTTGTGAACGCCAGAAGCCTTCAGAGGAGTAGGCTTAATGACAGGAGCGCGAGTTAGGTGGTAGTTGAGAATGGCCTTGCCGTCGGCCTCAAGAATGGACTTTGCTGACATTGTTGCGGCGGTGAGGTGAGGGGTAAGGGCGAGAAGGGCTCAGGGGGGGGGGGGAATTGGTTTGAGAAGATGTCCTGGCTTTTGAGATAGAAGACAGATTTCGGAAGGAAGAGCACAGCAAAGACAGTTGACAAGAAGATCAAGTCTAGTTTGCTGAATGGAAAAGTGCGAGCGTGAAGTTGTAAGGAGAAACGGTATGAACGGCTGGGGCCAGATTTGCTACTCGCTCGCACAGTTTACTGTTGGCCTTCGGAGGGATACAATGCTGCCCTCGACTTTTTCTGAGTGGATCCCATTTAGGCTAGGGCCCTGGAGTGTGGGTTGTTGGGAGCAGGGGTAGGCTTTGTGGGCGTGGGACTAGGCGTGCTAAACTTATCGAGGGGCATCTCAGCATGTAGTTTAGGGTGTGGAAGCTAAGGTTAGTAGGCTAGTAGGCTGCTAATCCGCGCCAACGCCAGGGACAAACCGCCCGCAATCGCCGTCGCCTCTACCAAGTACTCCATGGTCATGGTGTTTGACCGACAATCCCCAACTGTCGGTCACCGCCAAAAATTCATGAGCCTGTGACGTTGCGCCTCGTTCTGCAGGCTGTCGACGAAAATTCCAATGCCGAGTTGTCATCGCAACGCTTCATCTATTGGTGCCCAACTACCTCTTCAAGTCAGTGGATCAAGGTCACACAGACGCCGACGATGGCGACTATCGGCACCAAATTTCCTGTTGGTTCAGTCTCGAGCACCGATGGAGCGTTTTATTGTGGCCTCGGTGAATCTGGACAGATAATTGCCCTGGAGGAAGTCGGGTAAAGGCTGCGCCAATGCACGGCTGTTCCACCGGGCTAAGTACGAGATACGACGTGCACTTCTGACGGGGGCCGGACTCCGAATAGTTGGGCACGCGAGAAAGATCCTTTTCCTTCCAATCGATAGAGGGTTTGGGGGAGTTCAATGGTCCTTCAGGCCCGCACCCTGCAGACTCGGCGGATGTGGGAATGTCATTGTAAAGGGGGTCTCAGCCTCTCCAACATCCGGGCAGCCCAGGAGGGCATAGTGGCTGTCGATAGCGCACATGGCTGAAAGGCTTGTGTGGCGACAGTGGGTGGTCCATGCAGATGCCCCCCACTAAAAATCTCACCGCCCGGAGAGACTGCTGGGCGATAGCGGGATGTGCTGGACTTGGTGGGCGTGGTAATGCCACCTGGATGCACCTGGATGCTGCCCTCAACACAACTTTGGGGGCCGCCATTCCTATTTTCGGGCGCCCGCCCAGGAGCTTCCCTTGGTTGGGTCGTGCAGCTAACTAACCGGACCTGCCTCAACAGACGATCCCTAATCCAGTCACGCACGCTCATCATCTTCGCTCTCCACATTGCGCACTGGCAACCCTGTTGTACCCTGAGAAAGTGAACACCATTCCATCCACCACCACCGCCGGCTTCAATTCAACTGGGCTCATCTTTTTCTTCTCCTCGTCGGCGATTTTGAATCTCTCTGCTGAATTCCAATTGCCGTTGCTTCAATCTCTTCCGCTCGCTCTGCATACTCAACAACTGCCCTCGCCCACTGTAAGTCTCCTTGAAAGTCTCAATTGATTCCCGTCAACTCCTTTGACCATTTCCCCCCCTTCACACCCCTCCTGTTATACTCTCCTCGATAAACGAGGGACGGTGGAATATAATTCTTTTGTCTCTCATCGCTTGCGCTGTTGTCGTCTCATCCATTGGGTTTTCTTCTTCAGCTGCTGACACAATGGGCCTCCCAGTCCGTAAAAACTCCCCTGAGAACACCACATCCGCCATGCCTTCTGCAACAGCGGGCGCTGCCAGCAACGGGGTGCCTACGATTGACATTCCAAATGGCGACAGCATAGATTCCGAGACTCCTTTCTCCGCCAACGACAACATTCGCCGCTTTGCTCCTCCCTCGAGAGCACTGAGTCCTTCCCAGAATGC
This sequence comes from Cladophialophora psammophila CBS 110553, assembly GCF_000585535.1. Lineage (NCBI taxonomy): Eukaryota > Fungi > Ascomycota > Eurotiomycetes > Chaetothyriales > Herpotrichiellaceae > Cladophialophora > Cladophialophora psammophila. The sequence goes on from NW_006912947.1 coordinate 300,486, forward strand.
CCTGTTCCACAACAAGACCAGATGTTTCATCTAGTAAGTTACCCATTGGACATGTAGAAAGATGAGGGAGACCTGACAGCGCGGACAGTGGCATGCAGCCCAAGGCAGTCCAGGGTATGCTGGACTTTGATTTCATCTGCAAGAGAAAGACCCCCTCCGTGGCCGGTATCATTTACACTTTTGGCGGTCAATTCGTCAGCAAGATGTACTGGGGTACCAGCGAGACTCTCCTCCCAGTCTACCAATCCGTCGAGAAAGCTTTCGAGAAGCATCCCGATGTGGACACCATTGTCAACTTTGCCTCTTCGCGATCCGTCTACAGCTCTACTATGGAACTGATGGAGATTCCTCAGGTCCGCAGCATTGCAATTATTGCTGAGGGTGTCCCTGAGCGACGTGCCCGTGAGATCATGGTCAAGTCAAAGGAGAGGGGAATCACAATCATTGGCCCGGCCACTGTTGGTGGCATCAAGCCTGGTGCATTCAAGATTGGCAACACTGGCGGTATGATGGACAACATTGTTGCTTCCAAGCTCTACCGCAAGGGTTCCGTTGGCTACGTCTCCAAGTCCGGTGGTATGTCCAACGAGCTCAACAACATCATCTCACAAAACACGGATGGCGTTTACGAAGGTATTGCCATTGGTGGTGACAGATATCCTGGAACTTCCTTCATTGACCACCTCCTCCGATACCAACAAGAGCCAGAATGCAAGATCCTCTTGCTCCTGGGTGAGGTTGGTGGTGTCGAGGAGTATCGAGTCATTGAGGCTGTGAAGAATGGTCAAATCACCAAGCCCATTGTCGCCTGGGCCATTGGAACTTGCGCCAGCATGTTCAAGACCGAAGTTCAATTCGGTCACGCTGGTGCTTCGGCCAACTCCCAGCTCGAAACCGCTGTTGTCAAGAACCAGAAGATGAGAGAGGCCGGCTTCTACGTCCCCGATACTTTCGAAGACATGCCTAAGGTCCTCAGTGACCTTTACCAGAAACTCGTCAAGCAAGGCACTATCAAGCCTGCTCCTGAGCCAGCCGTGCCCAAGATCCCCATGGATTATGCCTGGGCGCAAGAACTTGGGCTTATCCGAAAGCCTGCCTCGTTCATTTCCACCATCTCCGACGACAGAGGCCAGGAATTGCTCTACGCGGGTATGCCCATCTCGGACGTCTTCAAGGAGGAAATTGGTATTGGCGGTGTCATGTCTCTTCTGTGGTTCCGTCGCCGCCTTCCTGCCTACGCCAGCAGATTCTTGGAAATGGTGCTCATGTTGACTGCCGATCACGGTCCGGCCGTGTCTGGTGCCATGAACACCATCATCACTGCGCGTGCAGGCAAAGATTTGATCTCTTCGCTAGTCGCTGGTCTATTGACCATTGGCTCTCGATTTGGTGGTGCCTTGGATGGTGCTGCCGAGGAGTTCACCAAGGCCTTTGACAAAGGCTGGTCTCCCAGAGAGTTTGTTGACACCATGAGAAAAGAGAACAAGCTCAGTATGTTAGACTTTCAACCGCTCGCAGATTAGTGGCTAACTCTGTTCAGTCCCTGGTATCGGTCACCGAATCAAGTCCCGCAACAACCCTGATTTGCGTGTGGAACTTGTCAAGGACTTTGTCCTCAAGCACTTCCCATCGCATAAGCTTTTGGATTATGCTATTGCCGTTGAGACCGTGACTACCTCGAAGAAGGATAACTTGATCCTGAACGTTGATGGTTGTATTGCTGTCTGCTTCGTCGACTTGCTCCGGGACGGAGGTTCTTTCTCCGCCGAAGAAGCCGAGCAATATCTCTCCATTGGTGTTTTGAACGGTCTGTTTGTCTTGGGTCGTTCCATTGGTCTCATCGCCCATTACCTGGATCAAAAGAGAGTAAGTTCTGCCCATCAATGCCTTTGTGTATACAAATCGTTAACGGTCCTTTAGCTGCGCACTGGATTGTATAGACATCCGTGGGACGATATCACATACCTCGTAAGTTCAATTCCCCTTTTTCCGATATTGCCTTTCGCCACTAATAGAATGCAGCTTCCTACTCTTGGAAAGACTCCCGGAAACGAAGGCCGTGTGGAGGTCAGCACCCAGTGATTGTGATTTTGCGTACCAGCGTTGGGTTGCAAAGTGTGCCAACGCGACTTCGAATGTCGGAGACCATGACTTTGGTAGGATCGGTTTGAAGCAACATTGGAGGCATTGCGGTTTCAAGACGGGGCTGGGAGTTTATTATCACTTACGAAAGACCATGATGAGGGTACAAAAAGACTGAAGATTGGCGGGAGAAATGGGGGCTCGGTTAGTGTACAGCTGAATGGTCTGGTAGACAGCGGCAGCGGCGCAAACATATTCTTGTCACCACTGCACCGCGCAACGCCTGGACACAACCCTTCCTTCACCTGATTTCCACTCTGTTCCTAGTCTCATTTCTGCTCTACCAGGATTTCGCCTTAGAGACGGTAGGATAAGAGCGTGTTACAAGGACCAGATCCCGCAGTGAGAGATACGACTGACGAGCACCGACCGAAGGGCGACCGAAGAGCCTGACTTGGCTTTGGCCTCGCATATTTATATCAGAAGCCTAGTTGTCTATGAGTCCGCGGAGTGTAATATCCTGCCGATCAACCTCAGGCGCGAAGAATAACCATTGCACGTAAGGAGTTTGGGGATACTGACTCCCCGGACTGGCTGGCTCCAGAAACAAAGTAAGCCTGAGGGTTCGAAGCGAAAGTGATTTGGCTTGTAGGAAGAAAGGAATACTCAAGAGTATGTAGCGTCTAGTGTGAAGTAGATTTGAAGCCGCAAGGTTCAAGAGAGTGTCACTACTAAGGGCTTGCTCCGCTCACGGTTGATCAACGAGGCAGTGGCGATTCATAGGCGAAAATGAAATCATTCGTGAATGCGCCTTGCCTTACAAGGTACATAGTTCCCGTTAATAGAGCTAGCTAATAGCTGTTCAAACCGTTTTCAGACAGTTGTCGATGACCTCGCACATTTCGAGGACTTTCTCCTCCTCGAGTCGCCTTCCGACAATCTGCAACGCCACTGGTGCTCCATGATAGAACTCAGCATCGTAATCTTGTTGGATTCTGCCGTCAATCTCGCTCAACTGCTTGAAGGTGCTCATATCTCTTGCCTTGTCAAGATCTTTGTCTGCAAATGTGACTGGAAAAGTGCAGGCGCAGAAGTCTAATTTGACTCTATCAGTATTGGGGTGCGATGAAAGGAACCAGTCCGGTGCTTACCCAAGAAGTTTACAAAGCCCGTGTAGCCAACATATAAGCTCTGCCTCTGGGTTTGACCCAGCCGGGGAGCTGCCCATGGAGAAGTGGCACAGATGAGGCCGTCTAATCGTGGTTTTCCGTCCGCGGCAGTCGCATTCCAGCGGTCAAGGTAAGCCTTTTGCAATTCATTGCGCCGGAGGTTCATCATTCGCATCTTGGTCGGTCCGAGTTCGCCTTCACCTGCGGCAGCTGCCAATGCATATCCTTCCATGCTCGGGAACACAGGCTCTCCCCAAGGTGTGATAAGGTCCATGATTGCGGCGCCGCCAAGGTCGAAGAAAGCTGCTTGGAGATTCTAGGGCCGTCAATGAAAGAATGACACAGTCCGGAGAACAACGGCAATACATACCTTCACAATCGCTTCATGATCCTCGGTGGACCAGGGAATAACTTCGTGGCCTTGCTTCTCAAGGGCGGCCTGGGTCATTTGCAAAGCACGCTCCACCGGCGGGTGAACATGAACAAGGCTATCATGGACACCAATCAGACCGAAGCGGAGTTTACGGCCTGATGGCTGAATGACGTTCTTCCTCCAAGGAATGGGCAGACACTTGTGGTCATGATCCCAGGGTCTCACGTCCTCAGATAAGAGAGCTTCCGAGTACAGCTGCAGTGTTTTCAGAGACCTCGCCATCGGCCCATTGACGGATAGAATGTACTCCTGTCCGGCTATACCTGGTTTGGCTCCATAATGGGGATATCGACCAAAGCTGGGTTTCAAGCCGTAGATGTTGCACCATGCAGCAGGGATACGGATACTGCCGCCAACGTCTGTGCCAATCCCTAACGGCGAGCCTTTAAAGGCTATGAGAGCTCCCTCGCCACCACTGGAGCCCCCGGGAGAGAGGAACTTGTGCAGAGGATTCCGGCACTCTCCCCAGATATTGTTATTCGTTTCAGCCATCATCATGGCGACCGGGACGTTTGTCTTGACATAGAAGACAGCACCCAGATCACGCAGAATGGTGACCAGCAAGGCATCCTTTTCAAGAGGCTCGTTGGCGAATACCGCCATTCCATTACTGGAAGGATGTGGTGCTGTCACAAAACAGTCCTTGAGCGAGATGGGTAGTCCGTGAAGCGGACCAACAGTCTTCCCTGTGCGCTCGAGGTAGTCATCAAGATATTTTGCTCGTTCAATCGCTTCTGCATACAGCACTTCAGTCAAGCAGTTGGTCAGTTCCTGGGCCAAGGCGGATGCCTTGCAGAAGGCTTTTGCGACTTGTAGTGCGGTCCATGTCTTGGTTCTGATCTTGTCAAGGATCTCGTCGGCCTCTGATTGAATTATCTGACGCTCCTCGTCGGTGTAGTAGTCAGAGTTGAGGGCATACTCTGTCAGATTTTTAGGCAGGTCCGCTTCGTTCCATGCTGGAGTCTTGTGAAAAGCAGCAATATTAGCGGCTCTCCTCTTACGAGCTATTGCCGAGGCCTCTTTGTAGTCATACGTCGCCATCTTTTACGGGATCAGCAGGACAGAACGGTCAGCAGGAAGGTCGAACTGGAGGAACAGAAGACGACCTAGCATTTCGAGCAAGTTGAATCGCGGACTAGGGCGTCGACAGTGATCGCGGAGTTGCACAGTCATGATGGAGTCTATCTCGCGGGAAATCAGTATTGGTTGGGGTCAAGGCCCAGGGGAATTGGGAAAATACCGAGGTGTTGCCTACGACCGTTGATGTCCGTGATGGGGATTTTGGTTGTTGTCGTCCAATCGCCGCTTGTGAGAAGAGACTGCGCCACAATACTCAAGGTGGGAGGTCCTTTGGAGGTGATGAATCATGATGGCGTTTCAGGTGTGACGACTGCCACGTGATTAACTCCGCCACAAGTTCTCAAATGTGCGGCCAAGCCGGAGAAATAGGGGAGCGTCGGCCGAAACATCTGGGTAAACGAAAGGCCTCCGAAGGGCCAGAGGAGGTTGGGGGAGGGGGGCCTGGGCAATACTGGGTAGGCATCACTCGTTCCCGGAAAGGCCATGTGGACCCCGAGAGCCACCTGAAAGAACAGCCGGGTGACCACTCACAGGCCACGAGGCACCCAGAAATGGGCAAGTTCTTTGGCTGGTGGTCACTGAGACGGGGGCAAAGAGGGGTCCTTCTGTTCGCTGCCGCGGGGCTCAGCTGTTGCATTGCGCTCGGTGAATGAGTGAATAATTGCTGAGCTGAGTCCGCATTCACCAACGTCCTCAACCGCGCATCTCGCAGTCTGCGGTCTGAGATTCCTTCAAGCTGCGCAAGCTCTTTTCTCACCCTTCACACCTCGTATAAATCTTCCCTTCCTCATCGATCTATCTGTCCTGCCCTTTCCTGTTCAGACATCAATCACTTTCACCATAGACTTCCAGCTATAAATTCTTTCGTCCTCATCTCATCCACAATGTCTGGTCCCTACGACTCCTACGGTGGCGGTCAGGGCTACGGCTCACAGTACCCTCAGCAAGGGTATGGGGGTAGTCAAGGCTATCCCCCTCAGCAGGGATACGGTCAACAGTACCCTCCCCAGCAAGGCTACCAACAGTATCCTCCTCAAGACCAAGGCTTTGGCCCACCTCGCCGACAAGATTCCTTCGGGCCGCCTCAAGCTGGCGGCTTCCAGCATGGTCAAGCTGGCTACCAATACGGTGCCTACGACGCTAGCAACCCACAAGGCCACGCAGGATACTATGGCAACCCTGCTCCTCAGCAATACGGCAGCAACGATGCCTATGCCCAAAATCAGGCTTACCAAGCCCAAATGGCCCAACAAGGGGGTCAACATCAACAAGGCCAAGGTACAAGCCTGCCACCCGAAGTGGCCAACCACCAGTTTGCCCCTCAGTCAACTGACCCCAATGCGCCAAACTACGATCCAAAAGCTCCTCCGATGACCGAGAGTGATCGTGGCCTTCTCGGCGCCATTGGTGGCGGCTTCGGTGGCCACTTCTTGGGTAAACAGGCTGGTCACGGCTTCTTGGGCACTATCGGAGGTGCTCTGCTTGGGAGTGTCGCCGAAGACTTTTTGAAGGATAAGAAGAAGCAGCATCACAGCAGCGGCAATAGCAGCTGGGGTGGCAGTGGCAGCAGATACTAAATTGAAATGACAACAAGACTCGCAAGCGACGACTGTTGCTTGGAAGTTCCATTAACGAATGGATGGGCTTTTTGAATGAGCTGATACAGAGACGAACTTGGTCATGACTCATTACGAAATTGTACTTGATTCATTGCTTTTGAAGCAATCAGAGATGCTTCTGCTTTTCGTTATCACTACGGGCTTTCGCAGGGTAGGAAGTTTTTTTTTTCTCGGCATCCATAAATAAATTGAAGACTTGACTCTATTGATCAGTCTGTAAATGATTTCTTGTCTTGCGCTTCCAAAGTCGAAGGTCAGCTGTCTTACAGACGTGCCGTTACAGATTTCGCCTCTACCGCCGCCGCCGGTTTCCCATTTGCGTCATCTTCGTCAGCTCGCTGTCCCAAACCCTTAAAACCGGCGTAGTCGTTATCAATGACCCTCTGGACATTGTCATAAAAGGCCTTCAGGCCGCCAAAGAAAAACCTCAAGGCGTATTTCTTGCCAGGTACATTCTGGCCAAAGATCCAACTGGCGGTCTCCTTGAACAGGCTCCCCTCGGCGATGCGCTCGCACTCGAGACACCACTCCTTCTCGGCTTCAGGAGTCACTTCGACGACCGGCGGCGTCGCGGCAGAGTCTAGACTGGCTTTGCACAGCGATTCCGCACGGCCGATCAAGCGCGAAATCAGGTCGACGTGGGCCTCGAGCGCGGGCGGCAGGTTTGTGAACGGGCCCTGTGGACCCGTGATCATCAGCAGGTTGGGGAAGTGAGGCACCGACACGCCCAAGTAGCTCGTCGGGCCGGTTGGGTCCCAGTAGTCCTTGAGGGTGAGGCCGCCACGGCCGCGGATGCGGATGCGGTTGTAGTTGCCCTCGATGGCGTCGAAGCCCGTTGCGAAGATGAGCACGTCGAGCTCGTACAGCTTGTCGCAGGTCTGCACGCCCTTTTCGGTGATGCGTGTAATAGGGGTCTCCTGTAGATGCACCACGTCCACGTTGTCGCGGTTGAACTGCTCAAAGTAACCCCCGTCACAGAGCGGCCGACGGGCGTAGTAATCGTGCGGCTGGAGTTTGCGGGCCTTCTCAGGGTCTTTGACGATTTCCCGGATTTTCTTACGGATGAAGGCGCAGGCTGCTTCGTTGGCTTCCCTGTCTGTGGTGATGTCGTTGAAGCCGCCAAACATGAAGCGGAAGCCGTTACCTGCGTCCCAGAGGCTTTGGAAGATGGCTTCGCGTTCTTCGGCCGAGGCGACGGATTTGTATGGGATTGTGGACTCAACGAAGCCGAAGCCCACGGCCGAGTTTCTCACTTGGTCGAAAATGGCGTCGTAGTTTTCATTGACCCATTGGCGGTAGGCAGGGTCGACAGGTCGATCGCCGCTGGGGACGCTGTATTGAGGATGTCGCTGAAAACAGGTCAGAAACTTGACCCGTGGAGCTATGTCGGTGATGACTTGGACGCCTGTCGAACCGCACCCTATGATGCCAACACGCTTGCCACTAAGATCAAGTCCTTGGGGCCATTTCGCCGTGTGAACCTTCAGACCCTGGAAAGTATCGATGCCAGGTATGTCGGGGTAGTTGGCTTTCGACAGGAGACCCAATGCGGTGACCAGATACCGTACTTTTAGACTCTCTCCGGTACTCAATTCCACTTGCCAATATTTGGCGTCATCGTTCCAAATCGCAGAGAGAAGTTCGGTGTTGAATTGCATGTCCTTGCGCAAGTTATGACGCTCAACCACATGTTCCAAATATGCCAGGACATCAGGCTGTTTGACATAGTGATGTGTCCAGGGGTAGGTCTGTAAGTCTTCCTTGTCCCATGAAAATCGATAGACGAAGCTCTCGGTGTCGCTCATTGCGCCAGGGTAACGATTCCAATACCAAGTCCCACCTACATCGCTTGCCATATCTATCACCTTGGCCGACAGTCCCATCTCCCTCAGCCGGTAGAGCTGGTAGATGCCGCCATAGCCTGCCCCGACGATAAGAGCATCAAAATCTGTCTCTACACGCGCCATCTCGATGATTGAGTCAATTATCAAGAAGGGCTTGATGGGTTTTGCAAAGCAAGACTAGGAAATCCCGTGAAGAGAAAGCACAAAGCTCTTGAAGGTCGGATCGATGGCTGCTGCGATACAGGGGGACCAAGGTAAAGGAAATGGTTCGAATATCGGATTCCAGGCGGGGTCATCGCTCGGTGATGCATTAGCGAGGTGCTCTATGTGCGTGAGAGGCTCCCCAGGCTCTATCGCAGTGATCTCTCGGCTAGCCCGCCGGGTTTTGATTCCCGTGGAATGGAGACTTCGGACGGTGGGTGAGGAGAGACTCATTCTGCTCTTTCTGTTGAAGATTGGACTTGTAAGCATTTAATCTGGGGGTTGTGCTAGGGTCTGTGCATCAATCTCTTTTTGATTCGGGCCCACGAGCAGCAGATCAATAAGTCCGTCTTCGTTGCACTGGCGATCGAGTAGGAATCAAGGGAGAGAGCAGCGCAGGCAGGCAACGGATGTGCATGCGGGGCCGTTGCCGCAGGACGTTGGGCAGTTGGGGTCGGTGGGCAGCAGTGGACAGCTCGGCTGCCAAGATGCGTCTGCCAGGCGCCGGTACATACTGGGTAGGACATTGCTCATTGCTCATTGCTCCATGTCACCCTCGGCCTGCTCATCTTCCCCGCGGCTCTCAAAGACCGCAGTTGTGTGCATGGTCTCCATTCCCCCTGCAGACAACCGTCTCCACGGTGGTGCAGCTGTCAAGTGTGAGGACCAGCAGGCATGATTGACGGTGCAGCCTGTGCGATCCTTCTTAATCGGAGGCAGGTGCTCGACATGACGGCTCACTCGACCTCATCAGCTTTTCACCTAGGTATATTCCCTTGAATTCTTAGCAGTTGTAGAGGATGGCCAGCATGGCTCAGCGTGTGGCGTTCATCACCGGGGGAAGTGGTGGCATAGGAAAAGCCACTGCCCACAAACTTGCAAGCCGTGGCATCTCGATCATTATAGCCGACATGGACGAACAAGAGGGCGCAAAGGTGTCAGACGAGGTGGCCAAGAAGTGGAATGTAAAGACCAGGTTTCTCAAACTCGACGTCACTCAGGAGCAACAGGTCAAGGACGCGATAGCCTCATCCACAGCGTGGACGGGTCGGCTCGACTACGCTGCCAACTGTGCGGGAATCTGCGAGTCCATCTGGTCTGAAGAAGAAAGCATCACCACAGAGCTCTTTGAAAGGTGCGAGGGCTAGATTGTTGGGCCTAGCAGTTGAAAGTCCTGACTGTTGCAGGACACATGCCATTAATACCAGGGGCCTCTGGTTGTGCCAGAAATACCAGGCGCTGCAAATGAAGACCCAGGCTCCTCGTCCGATCTCGTTCGAACCACCATGCCCGCACAAAATCCCAGGACAACGTGGTGCCATTGCAAACGTTGTCTCCATCTCAGGACTCCAAGCTGCCGGTCTCGCAGCTTATACTCCCTCGAAGTATGCGGCGGTCGGAGTGACCAAAAACGGAGCCAAATTCTATGGGCCGGACGGGATCCGTGTCAATGCACTGTGTCCGGGGTGGACTCTGACCAAAATGGTCGAGCACTCGATGGGCGCCGAAGGGACAATCGGGTCAAAGGAAAACCAAGAGTCTCCAGTCAGCAAAGCCATTGCCTTGCGAAGGATGGCTTTTGCTGAGGAACAGGCAAATGTCGTGAGCTTCTTGTTGAGTGACGAGAGCAGCTACATGAACGGGTCGCTAGTGGTCAATGATGGCGGCTTTCATGACATCCGGTGAAAAGGCAGCAAATGTTTGGCTGAACCGTCCAATTGCATACTTCATTCACTGTACCTTTTTCCTGTTGCCATACGGTAGCTTGGTAGAGCTGGGCTAAGCCTCTTCTATAATCTTAACCAATACGGCAGATTAGAATTTACGAAGCATTGCCGGCGCTTCGTGGGATGAAAGGTTAACTCTAAGTTCTTAACGCCTCGTCCCTTGAACTTTCTTCCAACTCTCTTCCTACCCTGGAAGTCAACATTGTGAGTTATGTGCGGCCGTACATCAATTTGGCAACAACAGAGGTGAAAGCATGAGAAACAGTTATCAGAAGAATGATATTGACAGGTAGGGAAATCTACACCTATCACAACAAGAGCACTGATCAATGCCGCTCCATCCCCGGTATGTCGCAGATCCCTGAATCTGCCCCAAATTTAATCACCGTCCTTCTACTACTAGCATATGACAACCAAAATATCGAGTCAGGAGCCTGAGTAAACGGGGCCCCCGTGTGTCATAGGGCCTTGTGCGTTGTCCTAGGACGAGGAACTCCACCGCTCCACAACATTTCGGTATGGAGTTACTAGGTACACAAGACGACAGCAGACACTCCACAAATCCCCGCACAAAGACGGAAAACCTCCTGATCGGCCTCGGTGGTATACTAGGCCATACTCATGCTTTGACTTCCCGGAGCCCATAAACCGGATGGTGCGAGGAGAACTCTCCATCGTGATGTCTTCCAAAGTGGGTAGGATATGCAAGCTATCCCACGCAGCAGTCCCCATGGGAAGATGATTCCCGAAGCAGATCAGATCAGCAATTTGCATATATCCGGCGAATACCCATTGTCTCCTTCTATCATCTTCCAGGACTCCTGTTCCCCAGATCTGCGTGATCATTACTGTCGATTCCCATCAACATGTCGGCGTTCAATAGAGGTTACGCTCAATCTCTCAAGGGATTTTGGCTCCAGGCAGCTATTACCTTGTGCTCAGCATGGGCCTTCACTCTCTTCGGTATCTCCAGTCTCGAAAGTCTGCCATGACCTTGGCAGCTAACAGCGTGATCCTAGGATACGATCAAGGCGTCCTTGGAGGTCTCATCTCCCTTCCAACTTTCCTGTCCGCAAATCACATCAATGCCAACGCTGCAGATTTGCAGGGCACAATCGTGGCGATTTACGATATTGGTTGCCTGACCGGATGTATTATCTGTGGTTTCGTCGGGCAGATGCTTGGTCGCCGCCTGTTTGTTGTCATTGGGGGAATCCTCATTTGTTTTGGTGCCGGACTGCAAGCTGGAGCCCATGGGACCTCGTATCTCATTTCGGGACGTGTCATTGCTGGCCTCGGGATGGGCATTATCACGGTGATGGTGCCCGTGTGGGTTGCCGAAACAGCCAAAGCAAAGTCTCGCGGTGCGTTGATTGCGACTCAACTCTCGATAGTCATCTTAGGTCTCACCATCGCCTACTGGTTCGACTACGGCATGATTCGCAGTTATCCCGGTACAGAGGCAGTCTGGCGCTTACCCATAGCTTTCCAAGTCGTCTTCATTTTGTTGACCTTTGCCATGATCTTCTTTCTCCCGGAGTCGCCTCGCTACCTCTACGCAAATGGCCAGATTGCCGACGCCGATCATGTCATGGCTCGAATCTACTCTGTTCCAGTGGACAGTGAGGTGGTAACCAAACAACGCTCCGACGTATTTGCGGCCCTGGAAGCAGAGAAAGAGTACAACTTCAATTTCAAGAACCTGTTCTACGACAACTCCCCGGTCAATACGACCTGGCGGCTGTGGCTGGGTGTCCTTGTTCAGGTGAGTGGGCCCACAACCCGTTACCGAGATAGAAGTGACTGGAACTGACGTCTGAAAGTTCTTCCAACAAATGGATGGGTGAGTAGAGACCTTTTTCTTGGGGCGCCTTCCAACCTCTCAAGTTCAAGATCATTGAGAGAGATTTCGACCTGTACCCCACTGGCCTCATTAAGTACTATCGCTGACTTGAGATTTTTACAAATGCAAAGCAACAATATCGTCTCGTATTACGCGACATATCTCTTCATTCATTCGCTTGGGATGTCTCAAAACCAGGCTGCCATCACCAGCGGTGGCGTCACTTTGCTCTTCATGGGGGGCACATTCTCGACTGTGTATACAACAGAGAAATTTGGCCGACGACCAGTCATGTTATGGGGTGCTATTTTCTGCTCTCTGTTTATGATCTTGTTCACCATCGGACTCGCTGTAAACAATGACTCTTCCAATAAGCTGGCCGTGGTCAGCATCTTCTTGTTTGAGTTTGCATTTGGGGCCTCATGGTGCGATGCTCCGTGGATCGTAAGTGTTTTCCCCCGGACGACGGAATGGAAAAGTGGTGACTTGTGATATCCTAGTACGTTCCAGAAATTGCACCTCTCCATGTGTGAGTACCCGTTCCCGGGGACAGGACCATTCTTACATGATTGTTCTCAAGCTAACCGTTCCGTCCACAGTCGTCACATTGGCACTTCCATGGGTGTCTTCACCCAATGGATCATCACATTTATCGTGGTCAAGTTTGGGCCGATGGGAATCCAAGCCTCTGGATGGAAATTCTATCTCCTGTTCTGCGTCTTCAACGTCTTGGCCGTACCTTTTGTCTATTTCTGCGTCAAGGAGACAAAGGGCCTTAGCTTGGAGGAGATCGACGTGCTCTTCGCGAAGAAAGAGTACAAGCACGTGCTACAAGCGAGACTCCGGGGTGATCTTGAAGCCATAGAAAAGAACAAATTTGAGGAGCACGAGGTGGCTCAGGAGACATTCGAGATGAAGTAGATGTGATCTGCTCCTTGCAAGAAGTGTCGACAATCTTCCTATACTTAGACGAGGGAAGGGGCAATGATGACGGCAAACTGGCCACTGTCGAGGATACAACTATGTACGAGCATGATTGACAGATCAGGTACAACTTCTGCTAAATAAAGATAAGACAATCCCCAGGGGGGATTACTTCGATCGAATAAGGGAGGTCTTTCGTTGTTCTTTAGACCTTGTGTGGGCATGTGGCCTCAGCCTTGTCCTGCAGGCCAATCACCTTACAGTTGTGGCTCACCGGCCCACTCTGGCACCTATTTGGGACCGACCTACCGCTTTCTTTAGGCATCCAGCAACCTATCTTTGTGCCTCGCCTCGTACAGTCCCAATATCGAGGACAACTAAGTACGGAAAGGACATTCGACGAACAAAGGATCGAGAAAGTGGTATTTCTGTGCCGGCTACAGACTTGATGAACAGGTCAAAGTAGGACGACATCATGGGGCCTAGCCCTTGTATTCGTCTTTATATGAAGGATAGAATTAGGGGAACAGGAAAGTTGCCTGGTTTTGGGCGATTATTGGGTATTCCTGGGGTTCACAAAGCCTGGAATGGCAGCTATTACATGGGTAGCATACAGCCTGTATCACTGAGTACTCTGTGGCCTGATGAATGACTCATAGACCTCGAACTTTGCATTTGGCCCCAGGCACTTGTTCAATGACTAGGAACAGTGGCTGGGACAAGCGACTTGTCTGACTCATTGATGGAAATCCTTCCGGAGTATGTAGAGGATGGAATACAAGGGAGTGGCATTTTTATATCACCTGGCCGTGCCTGTCTCGTACTGCCTCCGCAGGTGGCTGACCAACTCGCCTTCGAGCCCATCACAAGTCCGATTCAAGATGTGAGCATGTTGGTCCACAACGCTGCCTTGGCTGACGAGATACATGCCCTCAACGCCATCTACGGTGAAGGCCTCATAGTTGCGACCTTTTCCGACGCCCACCACACCACGGTGTCCATCAAACTTCCTCCATTTAGCTATTCGTTCCTGCTCCGTGTCCTCGGTGACTATCCTCGCTCACCTCCGCATGTTCTGGGAGTCGACAACCTCGTGGAGAGCACAAAGCAAGAAGTCCAGCAGAATGCCGTCTATTTGGGAGCCTGTGTCCGGGCAGTCCATCACCCTGAAAATGTCTGTCTCTATGACGCCATCGAGGAATTCAAGGTCGTGCATAAAGCCCTGCAAGCGCATATCCGCCAACTCGAAGATGCAGATGAGGCCTCCCAGCTCAAAAATGCCAGGAGAAGCGCCATTCTGAGAGACTTGGCCATTCGAGCTAGGGCAAAAAGGGTGGATCTAGGAAACCAGGAAAATGGCGCCGAGCATTCACCGTTCGATATAGTCGACTGTGCTGTGTGCATGGAACCGTTCTTCAGAGTCGACGTGGTAGGCTTGAAATGTCGCCATTCATTCTGTCTGGAATGCTTTCACGGCAAGTTTTGACCATCTTGCTCCAGAGGCCACTACTCCTTTCGGCTAACGGCGGGCTTGACAGAAGGCCTACGGAATATGTTCAGGACCAGAAACGAGCTGAAGTGCTGTGGCCAGAGCGTGCCTCTCAAGGTGATTCGCGAGCACGGTGGCATGGACGCAGACTTCCTTGACGTTTTCGTTCAGTGGCTGCAAGAGCTTCACACGGCAAACCCCACGTATTGTCCATGGGAGGACTGCCTCGCCTACATTCCAGGAATTCTTGTCCAGGAAGACTACGCCAAGTGCCCTTTTTGTAAGAGAAGGATGTGTATGGGCTGCAGGGCGAAAGAACACGGTGGGCTCTGCAAGCGCGACAAGAAGCTGAAAGCGCTCATCGCCAAAGAGAAGTGGAAATTCTGTCCGGCCTGTGGACATCTCGTGGAAAGGCGAGAAGGCTGCAACCATATGACGTGCGTTTGCTCGGCCGAATTCTGCTACCGGTGTGGGAAGATTTGGGTGAGCAACAGGCCGATCTGCGACTGTGGCCTGTTTCTACCACTCGATTGACTGTGTACCGGATCTATGTGCACCGATATGTGACAAGCTCGGGATATCGACCCTTGAGGCAGAAAGTCTGTTTTCTTTCAAAAGGCCCATGCTGACCCAGAGTGTCCTAATTCAGCGGTTTTTCGTTGTCGAGCCCTACTACCAGGTACCTCCGGGGCGGCCTGGATCACGTACCGTCAACATTTTCTACTCTTTCTAACGACTCTCGTATTCCTTCCAAAAGATCCCCATTGCCTCGGAGAAAGATTTTGTCGGGAGTTCCAACAATTCGTTCCCAAACTCCGGCCTCCCTTCGTACTGATTTCCCTGCGCGAACGTGCCAAAGGTCAACTTGGGCAGCGCGCTGTTATCGCCGCTCTTGACCTGCTCCTTTCCTTTCTCCAGCCAGGACCCATATTCGACGTTCTCCACCTGCCATCCGGGGACTTTCTGCTGTATGGCGTCCAAAATCTCCTTTTGGCTCGTCCTGAAATCCTGGACCAGCAAGATCCGGTTCTTCGTCACTTCGGGCTTCTCGATCGCCCTCACGACGGCCAACGCAACCGTATCCAACGTCGTCGCCACGAACTTCGCCTCCCCGCCGTCTATCAGGACGGCCTTCTTGTTTTTCCAGTCCAGCTGGAAAAATCCCGAAGCGACACCCATTTCGAAGAACGCGTTGCAGCAGATACTCGTCCATTCGAGACCCGTGTCCTGCTTGGAGATCAAGTAGTCGCGCACGTCGTGCTTGATCTTGAACATGTCCCGCAGCTGCAATAGCCAGTCCGGCAAGTCGTCGAGGCCGAATTCTGTGGGGAAATACCGCTTCACTTTCGCGGCGAGGCAGGCGTCGATGAATTTGTACTGTTCGTGCATTCCCATCATGGAGATCGCGCAGATGACCACGTCCATGTCTTTGAACGCATTCGTGAGCTCGGAGACGGGGTAGTCGTCGGCGATGCGGGCGACGGCGACTGTGTCTGGGAATTTTGCCGCGGAAGAATTGCGTGACAGAACCGTGACCTTGAAATTTTGCGGGGAAGCCAGAAGGTGTTTGAGGATCAGACTTCCCAGGTTACCAGAGGCGCCGATGAGGCAGATCCGCTGAAAGGCCATTTTGGAGCCCGGTAAAGTGATGTGTTGGATCTTAGGCAATGGGTGAATCGAGACGATGCTTGGTCATGGGGATCTAGACGAGTTAATGTACCGAGTACTTTAGTTTCCTGAGATCGCTTTACTCCACCATGTCTTCGGCAGATTGAACTGGAAGCGAACAGTCCAGATGTGGAGCGTGGGGCATTAAGTACGACACTATAAAAACTCGTCTGACAAAAAAGGAGTCTGCGGAAAAACAGGGAAGACTTGGGGAGAACGGGTGAGCAGCCATAACGGAAGCCCGTCAGACAGCATTGACCCCACCTGGGCACCTTTTGGGGTTATGTATTCGTGCGGCAGGCTAAGGGCCGTCAAATAGGGGCCATCAGCCTTGTCACCATAACTACGCCCGAAAAAGCTACCAAAGCTATACAAGCTCTTGACAAGGGATATAACACCGGCGCAGGCATGGTTGAGACTCTTTTCTTCCTATTTTGGTAGACTCGATCGTCTGAATTACACTGAGACTTCTCTGACACTTCAGAAAACGACCGTTTGTCTGGAGCAGCAAGCCATCTGAATCCAAGACCACTCTGTGGCAAGGGTGGTTTGCAAACGTAGCCTGAATCTCTCTTCAAGGCTACATTTCCAGCTTGGGCTGCACTTGTAACACGTCATCGCCGAACGCCACTCCAGCTCTCTTCATGTTGACTCGCTGCTCCGCCAAAGCATTGATCCACTGTCCAAGCCTCCACCCGGCTTTAGCAACCTGTTCCTCAACGATGGGGACCGCTCCCTCGTAGTACCCCTTGGAAAGGTCCGCCGGTCCTTGCCAGTCCCACAGGCAGCATTGCTCACAAGGATCAGGTCCGAGATTGATACCGACGTCCTTGAGCACGTATGTGCAGATGAACGCATTAGCCTCGGACGCCCACTCCAGTGCACACTTCTGTGCCTCGTGTATGTCCGTGCATTCCCGGGCTACGTCTATGCTGCCATCATCCAGTTTTTCCTTTAGGTCCGCCGCCCACTTGACTGAGACTTGTTTGTCGTAAACATTGCCGGGGTCACTCTCCCGCGGCTGCTTATACTCTCGGAGCTTCTGGATGATGAACTTGTCCCAGATCTCATGAAGGTTCTCTTCCCTGGAACCTGGTTTGCCCCATTGCACCATGAGCTTCGTGCCTCCGCGGCATTTCTGCTCTGTGTGCAAGGGCTGGCTGACGTCGCCGAGGAAGTGCAGAAGAAACTTTAGAGCATCACTCTGGTCATCTCGTTTCAAACGCGGGTTGTTGACTTGGGTGGTCTGCCGGCCAGGAAAGCCATGTCGGTTAACGTTCAGATGTAGAGAAAAGTAGTTAGAAGAGCTCACCAAGTTCGTGATGGCTGCGACAATACATTTCTTGTCGGGATCGCAGTCGGCATTGAAATTCACCTTACACCTCCTTGGCGGATTGTCCTTTGCATCGATGAAATGCCACGCCTTTGACCAAGGCATTCTGCCTTGCACCTTCCGATCGTCGGCCCAGACTGCACCATCGGAGATGTCAAATGACTCGGTCGGGCGCACGAGCTCGTCGAACAGACTCTCAGCCTCAGAAGAGAAGTACATCTGAGCAAGATATCCGACTGTGCGGTGACCTAGTTCGCCCCATGAGAGCACCTTGCTTGCAAGACAAAGCAAAAAGAGAAAGGAGGGTTTCATGTTTGACTTCCTGGAGGCAGACAAGGGAACTTCCGCACTGGTACTTGGAAGGCGCAGGTACTGTCAGAAGTCCTAGCAGCTGTGCCAGAGAAGTAGAAGAAGGACCTCAATAAGTAGCAAACCAGACATAAAAGATCTTGGATTGCTGCAGTAACTGGAGCTGAAAAACTTCCATTTTCATATTCTCTTCTTGTCGTTTCCATGGCATCTAGGCTCGTGCCAGCACTCCTGCTGCGCATTGGCCATGGAAATCGAGTTACACGAAAGACTGGGCAGAGAATACGAGCGTCTGTGTGGGGAAGACGAAAATGAGTGTTGGTTCAGCTCAGTCATTTAGAGCTCCGGAGAAATGAAATGTAATTAGCCTTGTATTGTAAGACTCGAAAAGAATCCAGGCCATGTATTTTCCGTGAAACACTTGACGCTTTTCCTCGCTCGGATGCAGCTGGATGTCCTCACCTAGCTTTCCCTGCCTGGTTGGCATCCTATTTTTGCGAAGGAGTGCTGGCAACGGGCAGCAGATGCTGACGCTGGAGCACTCTATTTGCTTTAGGGCGCCTGGACATTTGTCTTGGGCTCCTGGTGGGAGCTGAACAACCTTCAGGGATACGAACACGAGAGGTCACAGGAGGTCCGACATGTATGCTTGGCCCGCCAATCAGTCCGCATTAAAAGTGGTTTCCCCTCCAGCGGATCGAATTTCGATCGAATGCTTGCTCTTGCTTCGCGGACGAGCAGAAAAACCATTTCATTGAACTGTCCACCATTGTTACCATGCTGTAGGCCAGTTGAATGTAGTAAGGGGGGCGCAGCCTTGTGCGGAGTGCAGAGGCACAAGGCTGAAAGAGACGCGATAAACAATCCTAAGGAGGACGGCCAGTTTCGGCCTGTTGGGCAGCAGTCTTCCGGACGGTGTTGAGTGTCTGGATGCCCGAGAGCAGTGGCATTTTCCGCCGTGACGAAAGTACTCCCTACACAATGGTCTACTTCCTGGGTAGGATCGGTAAGTGTTTTCGGAACAAAGTTCAGGCGCATGCCGTCCACGTACAGCTTCGGTCTAGACAATTGTCAAAGATATCATCTCTGTCACAGACGATTGGCGTGCACATAAATTCATGACTGCCCTCTTTCCTGTATTAGAATGGTTTTGACATGGCAATATTAGAACCCTGGCTCCTCCATGCATGGCTTGTTTCGACCTTGACCCACCTGTAACGTAAGGCCGAGGGATATCGTGTTGGCACACTCCGGGTCTCAACTGGCCACAACAGGAGGTTGAGCATGAGTCCTACTGCTGAGGCAAAGTTACAAGTTTGCTTTGGATTGTGAAAGATCTTTATTCCGGTCACAGCTGACGCTGAAGCCTCATGTTTCCATCACATGTTTCCAGTCTCCGGACGAGGCTGAAACCCCGCCAGGACAAGGCTGAAAGCTGCCAGAGCAGGCCTTTGTCACAACTTTGAGCCTCTATCAAGCCGATAATAGATTTTGGCTCAGCACAGATACCTAAGCACTCAGATTCACGATCAACAGCCGAGAAAGTTACAAGTATACAAAGTAGGACACCGTTCCCCTTGGCCCTGGCGAATGCTCACGTGCACTTTCACGTGCCATCTCAGCCCCTTTTTCCTGGAGGCTGCGCAGGGCCAACCGCCCAACCGCCATCCTGCGCAATGCCGCGTGCTTTGTGCTTTGTGCTTTGTGTCGCATGTCGCTCTCACTTTCACCCTCGTTTTGTGCCTCGATCCTCCGCTCGCTTTAAGTCATGGCATTCCTGAGATGACGACCATCATTCTCTTGTCCTCCCTACACTCCACGCTAGGCTACAACATTCTGACTGGCAGCCATGAGTGAGGATCCTTCCTTTGTCACTCTGACCCTTCAACAGCGCATCGCGGCATTGAATGCTGCCCATATTGGTCGAATTCCTGGAGAACCGCCCCGACCCTCGTCTCACCCTCCTCCTCCTGTCCCTTCCAGGCGTCCCCTGATAGTCAAACAACACACCATCAACAACCCGCCAGAACAGGTCAATGGGTCAATCACCGACTCCAGACCAGGTAATCTGCCTGCTCCTCCACCTCAGCCTCCGGCGAGAAAACAGCCTCCGCCGCTGCCCTGTCGAAATCCCCCGTTTGAAGAACAGAGGAGGGCCTCGGTAGCGTCGACCAACTCCAGTGGTACAAATGACACATCCAATACGTCCTCTTCAAAGGCCACAACCACCACCGCTCGCACCAAGTCTACTGACTCGGGCAGCCGAATCAAAGCACCTGCATGGGGCGAGTGCGAATTGCCTGCCCTTCCTCCCCGGAATGGTAACCCACATATTGCCACCAAAAAACATTCGGAGGACCGCCCCAAATATGTCAATCGAGCTCTCTCGAGCACGACAGTTATCACCCCAGCTACGTCTGTGGAAGCTAGACCTACTCCGCCTCCGCGACCGTCCCTTCCCCCAAGACTGCCTTCGCGCAAACACGAGGCTGAACACTCGGAGCACGCCGGAGAGACTCCGCCAAGGAAGATGCCCCCTGTGCCCTCGGTCGAGTCAATAGAAAAAGCGAAGAAAGCTGCTTTCTTCTACCATACTCCAAAAGAGCAACCATATCACCAGGAATCTGTCGCAGTCATGGAGCCAGTCCAACTGCCGCTGAGGGAACCTGTGCCACTGCCCTTACGAGAGCATGTAATACCATTGCTACGGAGAGAGAATGTACCTTTCCCGTCGGGAGAGGATATGACTGGCCATTTGAGAGATACTCAGTCAGCTCCGCCGCCAGTTCCTAAATCCTCTCGACCAGATCTTTCAGCCATCCAGGCGACTAAGCCCAAATTTTCTATAAACACAACCTCGGTAAACGGTGGTCTATCGGCTGCGGCCAGTGTCTGTCTAGTCTGCCGGGACTTCTCTGGCCCTGATCACCAAGCCACTCTTTTCCCCAGAACTCAGGTGACCTCGTTACAAACGTTGGCCCATCAATTGACTTCTCCATTTCCGTCACCCACGGACAAAGCACGAGCCATCTTTACTTGGCTACATCACAACATTGCCTACGATGTTGTGAGCTTCTTCAACAACAACGTAAGAGGCTCCACGCCACAGTCAACTTTACAGAGTGGACTGGCGGTTTGTGAAGGCTATGCTGCCCTTTTTACGAACCTAGCTACCTACGCTGGCCTAGAATCTGTCGTCATCTCAGGCCACGGCAAAGGCTACGGATTCAATCCCATCCCGCCAGGAGCTCCCCTTCCGCCATATAATGCCGGCCACGCATGGAACGCTGTCAAGATCGACAACGAAGAGTGGAAACTCATCGACACATGCTGGGGAGCAGGTTATGTTCAAGGCGCAGGTCGCCCTTACATAGCTAAATTTAACCCGGATTTCTTCACCATGTCGAACGAAGAATTCGCAGTCAAGCATTTCCCAGGCAATGAGGATCTGTTCTTCCTCCGTGAAGGGCGGCGCTTGAGCTGGGAGGAGTATATCGTGGTTGACCCTGCGTCCTGGCCTGACATGGTTGAAGGCCCCACGATTTTCACGAACGCAAAAGAAGATTATTCTATTGGCGAAAAGACGGTGTACCCGCGAGCAAGGAAAATCAACGTTCGACAACCTGATAGCGTTCGATTCCAATTCGGTCTCAGATGTGCGCACTGGACGCTGGACAGACATACGCGGAAAGGACCACCCCCTGTATTCGTTGTCTCGGTCAATGGAGTTGATGGTCGAGATAAAGATCTTGTCCCCGTGGAATACTATCCCGGAGCCATGGGACAGGGTGGTGACATGTGGGTGGTGGATATCCCGGCTCGCCAGCTAGGGGCACCAGGGCAGACCATCACGCTGTTCGCAGTTACGACTTTCGGGAATAGGCAAGATGCTAGAGGTCTTAGCGTCGTGGAGTTTCGCGAGGGCAAGGGACGAGTTGGGATGGGATTTACTGGCGTCGCGGCTTGGGATTTGGTTTGATTTGCTGTGGTCTTGGTTCAAGATCCTGAGTTTTGCCCGCATTATCGACATGGAGCTGGGGGAAATCTGCACGGAATGGATCGAGGCGGGAACAGGGCCATACACTGACTGCATTTGATGCGTTCGGTATATGAGGTTTCACCACACACATATGGAAGGCAAGCCCTGACTGACATGAGATTGAAAGAAGAAAAAAAAGATCCCTGCTGGAAGGAACCAACCGAGCAGATCTCATCATCATGGGCTCCCAAAACGGAACGGCGAATGGTGGTAAAAGTGGCGAAAAGGGAAATGAACTGCCCCCATCCCTGAAATCATGAATGGTTGTATGCGTGTGAGGGGGAGAGAGGACGACGGAGAAAAGAAAGGAGATAATGATAATGAAATCCAAAAAGATACCCATGTATGTGCGAAAGGACTCGCCTCCCTACCGCCTTGGGGGAGGGACATTGAATGCGCAGCGCGCAGTGGCGCGAACGAGCATGCGAAGGCAAGGATAGGAAATCAAAACAATTAATTCAACGGCCCCTCAAATCCCAGACAAGAGAACTCTAAGGAAAAAGGAAAGGCAAAGCAAAGGGGAGGGCTCCGAAGGTACTATAGCGAGGAAGGAAAGAAAGAAAGGGAGAGAGAGAGAGAGAGAGAGAGAAAGCCTTGCAAGATTCTTGATCCTTGATCCTCGTTCCCCGTTCCTTGGATTTTGCTCCCTCGGGCCATGTCATACGTACGGCGTACTTGTTACTTGTACTTATTCCGCGTCTCGAGCACTTTGTTCGAATAAAGGGTCTCGTGTTTAGAGCCCGAGGTCAGGTTTCCCCTTTTCTGTATCAAGTGTATACTCGGTGCTATATCCATGATACGGAGTCAAGCTTGGGATCGAATGACACTCGATCCTCGACAGCCCCAGTCCAGTCCAGTCCAAGACAGTCCGGCCCAAGAACGCCATCGCCATATATAGTCAATGCAGACCAGAAAACCCCGTACAATGCTTATTGCGGCATTCGCTTGCTGCAGAAAACCCTCTGAAAAAAAAAAGGTCAGTGTAAAGGGGGTCTCGAAATAGTAATGACCCCAAAAGGTACAAATTCCCTGGACTCAACGCACGCGCACATGGATGTCGCAGGGCTGTCTCGATGGGCGTGTTCCTTCGGCATCCTCCCCCATTTGATCTTGAGCGTCGATATCTGCAGGCTGCTTCCCCTTTCCACGCCGACTGCCCGATCTTGCTGGTTCGGAACAAATAGTGATCGAAACATTCACGTCGACTCTCATCCTCCCATGCTCTACCTCAAATTCCGTTGTTGCCGCGTGCTACACGACCACGTTTCTCCTTTTCCAAACCCTCCAGGCGACACACCAGCAGACAATCGCCAAAGTCACACTCGCCGCACATCCCCAAGCCCACACCCCGAAGCACAGGTAACCTCGGCATTCCCCGTCCTCCACATCAGGAGAATGCGAACTTCCCGCAGAATAGCCTGCGGAATAAACGAGACTCCACACCGCGGCACCTCCAGCAGGCATCATAGCCACAACACCCCAATTCGTCGCAAAGTTTTCCACACCCCATACCACGGAGATGATGATGGGCACGAGGCTGAAACATGCTCCGTATCCTAACCCCACCAACGAAGAGGAGAGTAGGAACAAGCTCGGATGCTGGGGAGTGAGCACCGGAAGAGCGAGGTTTAGGAATGCGAGGAGAAGGAGGAATGCCGAGGGAATGAGAAGAACAAGGCGAGAAAACTGTACACGGTTGCTGGGAGGTGAGTCGGGGTTCGAAGGAGGAGCGAAGAGGTCGGATAATGTACCGGTGAATAAGCGGGCGAAAGTTGACGCAAGGGCAATGATGGAGACGTGCATACTTGCGTGGCCCGCGGGAGGACTTGCCATCTCGTCGCCATCTAAGTAATTGTAATTCTCCGGCGTCAACGTTGGGATGATTGTGCCGAGATTGTTGATGTATGCTTCTCCTGGCCCTGTGAGGAGGAAAAACCCCGCCGCAAGAAGCCACATTGTGCGATCAGTGAGAAATGTGTGCGTGGCATGGTTGAGGAGCCAATATTTCTTCTTGCGTAAGCGGCGGTCTTGTTCGTGTTTCTTGAGGAGCTGAGATTCGGAGAGGTTTCGTTCGGCTTCGGAGTCCATGTCGTCGTCGGAATATGAGCCAGAACCGTCGCCAGAGTCTTCGTCATATCCAATCGTGCCGTAATTCACAGGGGTAGGGGCACGAGAAGTGTCGTGGTAGAATTCGCTCTCATCCAACAGACCGCTGCGTTCGAGATTCTCCACCCCGTGCTCAATCAGTTCTTCCTCATCCACGATCTGCAATCCCAACGTCCCAAGAAGACCGACGCCGATCAACGTTCCAGCTAGAAAGACGAAATACTTGAACACATCAACCTCTCCCTTGTGACCATTGGGCAGCTTCTCATACAACAAGTGCGCTCCAACCTGTGATTCCCACATGCCGCTCAGCCCGAATGCCGCAATCGGCACAGCGAGCATGAAACCCCGATATTTTGCGTTGGCGAAGTTCTTCGCGCAGGTGGCCACAGCGGAGAGGTACATGCAGCTTGTTCCCGCTCCAATGCCGATGAAGGCTATGATCATGACCCCGAAAGGCCACCCGTTCCCTGGTTTTGTTGTAGCGTCGGGTGGCGGGCCTGATTTGTATGTATATGCAGCGAGGAGGTATCCAGCACCAAAGAGGACTGAGGAGAGAAGCGACAGTGGTGGTGGTGAGTAGCGATCGCATAGATAGCCAAAGAGAGGGACTGGGAGATACATGGCCAACTCCGCGGTGATGGAGACCGCATTGACCCGGAGTTGCGAATAGTGCAGGTCCTGGAGAAAACGGGCGCCGTAGAGGGAGAATGAGGTGATTGATCCTGCACATAGACTATATGCGAACTGTGAGCTCTTGATCTACCCCAGACATCCCGTGTGTGCATCGTACCAACTGAGCACAGCGCAAACAAAGCTCAGGACTCTTATCACCTCCCTGCGCATTGCTATGCGATCTCGCTCAATGATCTCCTGGGCGACCTGGCCCATGAAATCAAAGTCACCACTGTCAGTTCGAGGACGCGAGCCCGATGACCGGCGTCCACGTTTTCGATTGGCGTCGAAGTCGAGCGCGGCGATGCGAGGATCGGGCGGCATCTTCTGATCGGAGAGGAGCGAGGCGAGGCAGGAGGGCGCCTTGAACCGCGAGGCTTAGGAATACAGAATAGATATGGACTGCGCGGTCATTATGATGGGGGTCCTCGAATCACCGTCGCGACACCATCTTCGACACGTGGTGCAGTGCCAGCTCAACAAGGGAATGCAGGATGAACAGTGAAACAGATGCGCAGATGTGACGGCGATGCGTGGCAGACGCTGCAGACTTGCACCGACCAATAACCGATGACGCCATGCAGTCAGCCCTCGGCGCCGCACGTGACTCGACTCTAATTGAGTTGCTGCTGCTAATAGGATATTGAAAACACAAGGAACCAGGCAAGATGCAAAGGGGTTTGAGATGCCCGACGACAACACATGCATACTCCTTGTGTTCGCCCTCTCACTCTTAGATTATCTATGGTACAAGGACACTCTTCTGGACCGTTCCAGGACCGTCCCCCTCCGCCTATGCCTAGGCCCCAAGGTGATATCAGCAGATGTGAAAGATTCCCACAAAGCCCTCTATTTTGTGGCCTCCCATTCCGGATTCTGCACGACATTAGCGAAAAAGAACGCATGGATGCTTGGAGTACTACTGACCTTGCGCAAGATGACCAGTCCTTCCAACGTGCTGCTCAAACAGATGTATTCTTCGTCTTCCAGCTCGGCTCGCTCACCATATGCCAACAGCACCGGTGTACTCTGAGTCTGCCAGCCTGTAATGGTTCGTGGCCGTCCGGCTTGCCCCACGACATCCACCGCTTGACCGACACGCACGTTGACCGTAAGCGGTTTCAGCTCTTCGTCCAATGTCACCAGAAATCTTGGATACATTGCTGTAACTAAGAAGTAGAGAAGGTAGTGTGAGTCGGCAAGAATGAACTGTTTCGAGTCGACGAGAGAGACAAGTACCGTCAGGAGACCCGCCGCAGCTACTCTCGACAGAACTTGTCGATCGGTATGGAAGGGGTTCAGAGACATGGTGCCCTTGCCCATATGAAGCAAACCTTGAGCGATTCGGACCATGAACAGCGAGTTCTGATCTCGATGATAGTAGCTGGCAAGCTGCCGTAGTAGCTGCGCAAGACGAGCATTGTTCGTGCCTGCTCCCACCAGACCCATCGCGAAAATGGCATTGACAGCAACGTCGTTGTCATTGTCGTGGCTGTACCTCGATAAGGTGTCATAGATCTTCATTTGGGGGTTACTGGGACTAATCAGGCCCATGGCGAGCGGCACAGCTTTCCGAATATTGGCCTCTCCGTAATGCATTAGATGACCAAACTGGCGTAGCACCATCTCCTGCCCAACATCTTCGCCCATGGCAATCAAGGACAGGCCGAGAACAGCATAAGACTGCACGAGTTGCTCTCCTATCGTCTCCTCCTTGTCTTCAATGTGATCGTTGCAGATATGGAGAAGCTCCTGCAGCTTAAGCACGGCTCCAGTTCCAGCCCAGGCGCAAACAGATGCAAGAGTTGCTGTTGGCATCGCCATGGGATGCTCAACTGCCTTCAAAATGTCCAGGATGACGTCGACTTCCTCTTGTCGGCCAAAGTAGAGGAGCGCCAACCCAAGAGCCATGAACCTCGCCCACTTATCCTTGAGCTGCTTCTGCCGGTCGTCATCCATCATCTGGGTTGCTATCGCTTCGGCGACTTGATGATTGGACGAACCAACGAAAATCATTCCCAGAGACACAGCAGCCATGGCAGACAATTGTATCTCCGAGCCACTGTCCTCAACGATGGGTAGCAAGAAATCCAGCAGATCTTCTCGGTTCGAGCCCGCATAAGACAGTCCCAGACCCATGATGGCAGCCATTCTTGTCGAGGGTTTCGGACTCTGAAGAACATCGTCGTCGCTCAAAAGTGAAATGACAGGGTCACCCTCCATTCGGACACCTGAGTTGACGATGCCATACGCGAGAAGTGCACCAGCTTTGATTGCGTCTTCTGACGATTGTTGGAATCGGTCGATGATGTCTAAGCTGCCTTCTACGTCCCATTGCATGAGCATGCCCAATGATGCCGTGGTGGAGAGCATGCCGTCATCCTTGGTTTTCCACACCCATGGTCGTTGGTCACCTTCTACCAACATCAGTTTGTCTGTGCCAAACCCTGCATTGACAAAGGCATTGACGAATGCGCTCGCCAGGTTGTGTTTAGCCGAATCTGCAGCAGCCGAACTCCCCCGGCCGCTTTCCAAATGTGTCTTGTAGATGTCTTCCGGCACCTTCGGCTCCAGGATGTTCAATTCTTTTGCGAGGGTCTTGAAATGATTAGGTAGTTGAGTGTTTCCAAGGCACTCGGCGATCTCTTGTTCGTCCTTCGTCTCGGATGGGACGTCTATTGATATTCTCTGCCGAGCAATCAGGAATGCCAGCTGTTTCTTCAATGCAACATCATCTGTTGATTCCAAGTCTTGTCGTATGAGTTCGTGGTCATTCAATCTGATTGCCAACACCATGGCCTGGGCGAGTTTGTTGTATTTGACGTAGATATCGTGTGCAGTTTTGAGGAAGGCAACGTCGTCGGGGTACATGAGAAGATTGACCATGCTGACCATGTACAGACAGACCCGCGCAAAGGTATTTTCATCCAAAAACCGAGGGATCTCTTCAATCATCTCGAGCTCGCTCAATAGATCCACAGCATCCGCTTCTGCATTGTGGCTCAAGAAATACGGCACCAAGGAAAGGGCAAGCTCCGTCAGGTCGCCGACCTCTCGTTCGTCAGTCAAGCGATTCTGGTATTCCTGGCCAATCTCCAGTGCGAGATGTCTGATGTATTCATGGCCCCACGACCCCAGATCGTCCGATTTATTTGACAACAATCTGTATTTCAAAGTCTCCAGTTTGTCCTCTTCTCCATATGTCATACCGAGCACCGACAGCATATCGGCGAGAGAATCCCTGTCGGGACCAGCAGGCCATTTGTCGTAAAGGGCAGCAATCTCATCGTAATGAGGGCGGAGGAACTTGAGAGGTTTTGGGACGGCTGTCATGGAGGAGGTCGATGTTTTGATGAAGTTTTTGATGGCGTCAATTGAAGGCTTATAGAGCGAGGCATCATCTTCCTTTAATCTTTCAACCAGCATTTCGAGATCGCTCTTGAGTTGTTGATCTTCTTCACTCAGCTCTTCAACCGCAGGCTCGTCATGCTTCCCATCTGCCTTCTTCTTATCTCCGTGTTCCGTTGCATCACCGTTTGACATTGGTACATCCTCCGCCTTGCCTTTACCCTTGTCTGCAGCGGTGGGCTTCTTCTCGTCCTGCGCCATCTTGCACCAGGGCCTTCAGTGGCCAAAAAGAGTTGGGAAAAAACTGAGGTACGTTGTCGGTCAGGCCACGCGCTCTGAGGAGGTGACTGGAAGGCTTCCAAGAATTTGAAGAGCAAAGTCACTGATGTTGCGAATACAAGCTGGACAGAGTTGGGGCAAGGCTTGGGCAGGGCAGATCCAGGCGTCAAGGAGCTTACGGAATAGGTTGAAGGGTGAATTGGTGATCCACCAAAATAATGTCCGGCAGCGCGCCTCCGGGGGCAATACTGGTGGTGGCAGTGGAGCGTGGTTGATGTCTTGCGCGAGGCTCTAAAATCTCGGCGCACCTTCCCTGTCTACAGAGTGCCTTCAGCTTCCCAAAAGTTCGCAAAGCAGTTTATTCCCATTGAGAGTGAAAAGCGCCCCGACGCCTTGCACTGCTTTTCTTCCCTTCAGCCCAGCTTCGCACGATGCCTCGTGCTACTGCAGCTCGTGCGAAGGTGCATGTCAAGCGGACTCCTCCAATCCTATTGACGCATCGGGTACATCCTCAAGACGGCAACGGACCACGACTCTGGAACGCAAAACGGCGCATCAAGACCAGCAAAGGTCTCCCTTTTTTCCGAGCACATGCTCTGGTCAGTAAAGACAAACTTCAAGAGTGGAAGAGGACTGCATGGAATCGACTCAATGCAGAAGAGCAAGAAGCATTCAACCCTGTTTTTCGCAAAGACGGGTTAAATCTGGAATGGTGGAAGTTGGACAGGAAGAATCTGGAGAGGTTCATGGATACGCACCCCAGCCTGCGTGAAGTTTCGAGCGATGTCAAGTCTTTCATCGCTGCCGGTTCAATAAACTTCGAGAAGTCGACAATCCTTCGGATATTGATGGACCCAGCCCGGCATTTCGCAGCTCCTCATAATGTCCCGCTCAGCATGCGCCGGCAGGTCTACTTGTGAGTTTATCTACTCTCTATCGGACTGGTCTTAACAAACTATCTCAGCCCCGACCCCAAGGACGCCGTAGTCTTGATGCGTACGCCGCATCTGGGTCCTCGCTACGCAGCCTTCGATGTACCACTTCACTTCAACAAGATCGACCTCCGAGCCTACCTAAAAGACGTCTATGGCGTCGATGTCCTCCACATCCGCAGCGTGGTTGTACAACAAAAGGTAGAAAGAAAAGACGGCAGAGATAGATACTCTCAAGGTCAATTGTTCCGCCCGCCCAGCAAAAAGAAGATGACATGTCTCCTGGCCAAACCTTTTGTCTATCCCGCAGAACCAGAGGACCTAGAACCGTAAGAAACCTCCAGACTTTGCCTTTTCTCTTTTCTCCCTTTTTTTTCATGTCAATTGGAACCTGCTGACACACAGTCTATCTTAACAGGTGGGAGCACGAACGATACTGGGAATCCATGAAAGCCATCGTAGCGAAGAACCGGGAAGAGTCGGAATGGGGTATGATGAACCCTGACTTGAACCACAGAAAAGCAATCGCGCTACAGGCGCAGCAATTGCTCAAGGGAAAGATGAAGTGGGCGCCGACGTGGCAGAACTTTGCGGACGATTGGCGAGCCATGCGAGGATTGTCGGGGACCTCCAATGCCAACTCGCAACCATCACAACCGACGAATACATCTACGTAAACATTGTCATCTGCATTTACTACGGAAGCGGACGGAACCCGAAGTCTTGTACATTACCACCACGAAGTATTCTGCGTTGTATAGCTACTAGGAACACTTCGTGTGCACCGCTTTTTGAATTGGAGCGGCACCAGACGGTCACATTGTTGTAAGATGGGGAGGCTCCTGAAAGCACCGGCGCGCCTATTTGGACCATAACTAGCCACGTGAACCACGGCATGGAGAAGATGACACGGGATAATAGGGTACAAAGCTATACACTATGGAGAGAAGGGTAGGTTGACGCTTGCTTGCTGAACGAACCCTGGAACCCAACAGAAAACTATTTGGCTGCCTCGCGCACCCAACTAACAGCGGTGGCCTGGACTGAATAGCTAGCTACAATCTGCTCTCAATCTCAGCAAAATGTCGGTCCGAGGCCCAGTGCGAATCGGGCCAGATATAGCGAAGGGCTTCATAGACATGCCTGCAGAAGACAAAATTGTTAGTGGATATTATCCTACTCTACTACTTCGCGGTTGTAAGGAAGGCAGCAAGACAACACAGCACAAGACGAATTCGTAGATAGGAATAGAGGGAGGGCGAACGGGAAATAAGTAACTTACTTGACATGCACAATCTTCAAGTCCCTCTTCACCTCCTCGGGCACATCTTTGACATCCTTCTTGTTTCCGTTTGGCAACAGGACCGTCTTCACACCAGCGCGATGGGCCCCGATCAATTTCTCCTTGATGCCCCCGACGGGCAGGACCCGCCCTCTGAGACTCACTTCGCCCGTCATAGCGATGGTTGGCGGGACAGTCTTGCCAGAGAACAGCGAAATGAGAGCAACGGTGTGAGCTAATCCGGCACTTGGTCCGTCCTTCGGCACCGCACCGGCAGGACAATGGACATGAATGGCACGTTTCTCCATAATATCTTCATCTCGATCGTGTGTCAGGCCTAGATCGTAACTGTGAGCTTTCACCCAGCTAAGTGCAACTTCGACGGATTCTTTAAGCACGTCTCCCAGTTTCCCCGTGAGCTGCACACGCCCTTTTCCAGGCATATCCGCGACCTCTATAAAGAGAATGCTTCCTTGCCCACCAGATGAGTAGGCGACCAACCCAGTGACAACGCCGGGACGAGATTTTTTCTCGGCGATTTCTTCTTCGAAGCGTTCTATGCCGAGAATCTCTTCCAGTTCCTCGACGCGCACGACAGGGTTATACTTCGACGTGTCATTAGCGTCGCGGGCATCAGCGTACTGGACTGCCTTGTAACGACACACACTTCCGATCTCACGTTCAAGGTTGCGTACCCCAGACTCACGTGTGTAAGCTGTGATTATGGTGTCCACGACATCGTCAGGGATGACGACTTGTCCTTCGGAGAGACCGTTGGTCCGGATTTGTTTGGGTATAAGATGTTGTTTGGCAATGTGGCGTTTCTCAACTGTCGTGTAGCCAGCCAGGCGAATCGTTTCCATTCGATCGAGTAAGGGCGGCGGAA
The DNA here is from genome assembly GCF_000585535.1 of Cladophialophora psammophila CBS 110553. Classification (NCBI taxonomy): domain Eukaryota; kingdom Fungi; phylum Ascomycota; class Eurotiomycetes; order Chaetothyriales; family Herpotrichiellaceae; genus Cladophialophora; species Cladophialophora psammophila. Next base: position 331,754 of record NW_006912947.1, read on the forward strand.
TGGTGTCTAGAGAATTGGCGGTGGCGATGAAGAGAACTTTGCTTAGATCGATGGGGATGTTGACATAGTGGTCATTGAAACTGTGATTCTGTTCTGGGTCAAGGACCTCGAGCATTGCAGCTGAAGGGTCGCCGTGGAAATTGTTCGTGCTCACTTTGTCGATTTCGTCGAGGAGGAAGACCGGGTTGGCCACGCCGACTTTCTTCAGGCCACTAACAATCAGGCCTGGCATGGCAGCCACATACGTCCGCCGATGGCCTCTGATTTCTGCTTCATCCCTAACACCGCCCAAGGAAATACGGTGGAATTTTCGGCCGAGGGAAAGGGCGATAGACTTTGCGAGAGACGTCTTGCCTGTGCCAGGCGGTCCAACCAACAAGAGGATTGGAGACTTGTCCACCATGCGCTTCGATTTGAGGACATGGAGCTTGGCAGTCGCTGCATCTCTCTCGTTGTCTGGGATTTGCTCGACTTCTCTTTCCTCGCCGTCTTGCCGTGGTGTGAGCTGCTTCGTGAGTCGAGCAATTTGTTGATCGACATCGGCGTTAACCGACTGTTTCAGTTTCAAGACCGCAAGGTACTCAAGCAATCTCTTCTTAATCTTCTCCAGCCCGTAATGGTCGTCGTCAAGTTGTTTTCGAGCTCGTTTCAGGGTATCGGCGCCAAGCTGATCATCCGTGACCTTGGTCCAGGGTATCTCGACCAAGTTTTCAACATAGGTGCGAATGACACCATACTCGGCATTGGCTGGGTTCATCTTCTTCAGTCGCCGAAGTTCACGGTCGGCAACTCTTTGGGCCTCGGGCGACAGGCCGGCTTCAGCCACCTTCTTCTTGAGTTCCTCGACTTCGTTTACTTCGTTATCCTCGTCATCATCACCACCTCGGTTGACGCCAGGCATTCCGGGTGGCGTCATGCCATTGAGACCAGACATTGCCCGCCTCGCTAGAGCTTCCCGTTGCTTCTGATTCAAATCGGAGATGTCAACGCCAATATTGGACGGCAGGGTTGTTGAGGTTATGGTGGTGACTTTAATATTTCCGTTGATGCCTGAGATCTGCTTGTTGAGTAAGGCAAGGACGCGCTCCAGTCTCTCATGCAAATCTAGGGTGCTCAAAATTCGCAGTTTCTCCTCGAAGCTTGCTTCGACAATATCCGTCATGAAGTCGGCCAATTGGCCAGCTTGCGAAAGGTCTTTCTTAGCGATGAACAACTCGAAGCGGCGAACAATCAGAGGGGAAAGCGCCATAGATGCCGGACGGAAAAGAGATGAGAGACGCAGCAGCGTCAAAAGCTCCCGAGATCGTTGCTTGAGACGAGTGAAACTGGCCCGGAGGTCACCGTCGTTGAGGTCGGGAACCTCATCCTCATAAAAGGTTACTTCGGCTTCAAAATATGGTCTCTCATGTTTAATCTTGTCGATCTTAAATCTTTGGATTCCTTCCACAAGCAAATACGGATCGGCATTAGGACTCCCCTGGACGCTGATAATCTTAGCCAGCGTGCCATACCCATATAAATCCTTCTTTCTCGCCTTGCCCGGATCTATGTCGGCATAGTCATAGTCCCGGCTACTCTCTTTTGCAGCGCTGTCGAGCAGCTCCTTGCCATCGGGGCTCAGAAAAGGCGAATTCACAGGAACGCAGCCAACGGGCAGCTGAGCCGATGCGGATCTCGACTTGGTAGCGCGTTGAAAGGCTGACGATAGGAGCAGAGGGATGTCGGCACGGTTGGACACTGAGATGCGGAGAGTGACACCGGGCAGAAGGACGGAATCCTTCGCAAGGGGAATAAGAGGTATCGTTGCCTTGGCTGTGTAGCCCATCTTGGAGTGGCAGTGAGGTGGAAGGAAGTAAGTGAAAGGGAGGGTAGTGGCGGAGGCAAGGATGGAATTGTTAATGATCCTGCGCAGTTGGATTACTGATTCGGCAGCATCGTCATTTGGTGTCGCTGCATGGAAGATGCTCGATGTATGCTTGTACGTACCGACCTTCCCTTCCATGGGGATCGACGGTGCTTGCCGAGGCACGGCATCTTGGATGCTCAAGGGGGGTGGCTTCGGTGGGACATGACACGTGACTGCACGTGACTTTCGGAGCTGCTCGGCGGCAAGGCTCCGCGCATATCCCACCGAGTTCGACTCACTTCGTCCGCAAAGATTTATTGCATCTGTCATGTCCTAGCTTGAGAAACCACACCTGCCACGGGAAAGTATGACAACTATTGCGGTCGTCTCAGGCGACAACGCTGCGGCCAGCAACGCTGAGTCGGCCTCCAAAGCGACGTTCAATGTCGGGACCAGAAAATCCAAACTCGCTCTCGTGCAGACGGATCTAGTCGTCAAAGCGTTGGTAGCCGCCTGTCCTGAGAACGTCTATGCAATCAAAGCGCGAGATACTGCAGCAGGCGACATTGACAAAATCACGCCCTTCAAGGACATGCCTGTGAAGAATATCTGGACCCACGAATTGGAGACTCTCATGGTCGAAGGACAATTAGATTTTCTAGTTCACTCGCTCAAAGGTTTGCACATGGTCCCGAGGCGGATACTTGGGTCATGGTCGGCTAGACTAACCCATACCCATAGATGTCCCAACGCAGTTGCCTCCGGGTTGCGAGATAGGCGCGGTGCTGGCGCGGGAAGACCCTAGAGATGCCTTCGTCCTCAAAGCTGGAAGACAATCCTGCAACATAGAGGAGCTTCCTGCCGGGTCAGTCGTAGGAACGTCGTCCATCCGACGAACCGCCCAGATCGCGCTCAAATATCCACATTTACGAGTGGTCGATGTCAGGGGCAACGTCGGCACTCGCCTAGCTAAGCTCGATGCTAAGGATGGGCCTTTTGATGCTTTAATCCTCGCCGCTGCCGGACTGATTCGCCTTGGACTCACTGATCGGATTAGTCAATACCTAGACTCCAAAAATGGTGGAATGCTTTATGCTGTTGGACAGGGAGCGATTGGCGTTGAGAATAGGTCGTCTGACGATCGCGTGCAGGGCATGTTGAACATGATCGACCACCAACAAACTCACCTTGCTACAGCGAGCGAGCGGAGTCTATTGAAGACTCTGGAAGGCGGATGCAGTGCTCCGCTGGGAGTGGAGACCACGTGGATCAAGAATGAAGAGGGTCGCTCACTTCTGCAGCTCAAAGCAATCGTTGTCAGCACAGATGGCCAGGAGAAGGCTGAAATCGACATGACAGAGAGTGTCCATAGTCAGAACGATGCGGAGGTGTTTGGAACCAATGTTGCGGCAGAGTTGCTTCGCAGAGGGGCGGACAAAATCCTCGCGGACATCAAAGCAAAGCGGCCAACCACTGTCGCAGACCTTGAAGAGAAATGAAATTAAGCAATCAGGAGCAGCCCCGAGCTCCATTTCAATCCGCGCGGCTGCTTCTCCCTCAAGAGGGCGGCACATGCAAGAGCTGGAATTGAAACTGCGATTTGCCACTGGAAGAATCCAGTCTACAGCAAATGCTGACTAGTCGCATTGAAGCTAGTCAGATCACCCCCGGTTCAATGTATTTCCAGCACCTTTCGGGTTTGCCTCGACAAATTCATCCCACTCTCGCGCCTTCATCGTGGCAGCGTCAACTTGCTCCATATTGTCCTCATCGGGCTCGGGCTGAGGCGCATTAGCATTTCCTCCACCGTCGATAATGCCGCCTCTCCGCCGCTCCTCTTCGAGGTATTCGTCGATGCTCATGGTCGGGAGGTTGTGTCCCGCCCTAAACACACCTTGTCGCAATTGGGTCCGTTTGTCTGTTAGGGTAAATGGCTGAAGAGGTTTTCCGCTAGGGCTAAGTAAGGGACCTCCTCGCTTTGCTAGTCCTGCCATTGCGGCGGGTCCATCTAGACGCTCAGAATAACTTTCAGGTCGCGCAGGAAATCTCTGGTCCGGAGGTGGGGGACCTGGTTTGACTGGCTCAGCGTGCCGCATTTGAGACAAAATTTCCAATTCCTGTGTTATCATATCCAAAGATGAGAAGGCCTTGTTGACCAAGAAAGCAATCTCGGCCAGATACAGGCTCCTAATAGTCTCATCATCAACATTTGCCTTTTGCGACTCGTCTCTCAGATACTTGTTCGGTCAGTGACCTCGCCGGCTTGACAACAATAGACGGGTACAAACCTGGAGTTTTTGCTTCAAGGATTTTTCTTCCTGGAAGCGAGAAATCTTGATCCTGCGTTTTTCCTCGGGGCTGTTCGAGGAGACTATTCTGAACGAACTACGTTGTTCGAGGTAGCGTTCGTAAAGTTTCCGATCCGAGGTACCTAATAGACCGTATTGATCTAGCCGGGTCAAGAAGTGTTCGAACAGCTCCGCCGCGTCTTGCAATGACACCTGCCGGTGTTCGCCATATCCTTTGATCTTGACCTCTGCCAGTAGACAGTCCACCGTCAGATATCTGAGGCTGAATTTAGCAGAGAAACCGGACAAGGGATGTCATGTTCTGTCATTACATACTGTAGGTCTTGGGTAGAGATGTCTTCTACTTCCTCGTTCGTGCTGAACAAGGACAGGTCTCGAATCAAGTTGCGACATTGCTCGAGGTTGTCGATGATGGATTGAAGTGCATGCTTGAAGTCTGCACTCCGAGGGTCGAGACTGTCCAGTCCCTCTTGCTGCTTCTTTGCTTGATGAAACAGTACCCTTAGAGATGGTTCAGGCGTGTCCATGATGATGCTGTGCGTGGTCTTGTTGTGCTGCAGTGACTTCTAGTTACTGGTTATGCTGTCCTTCTTTGGAGAAATGCAGCGAATGCAGTGGCAGGTTTCTAGAAGCTTCTCCTCAGCCTTCAATCACCTCTTGCCGTAATACCTGTGGAGAGTGGAGAGCAAGATTGCTTACATATGTAGGTAGTGTATGTAGCAGAAGCAGCAGAAGGTTGGAAAATGGCGGCACATAAAACCGGCCCGACAGGCGACTCGCGCGGACCAATCACAAATGCATACAGTGCCAAGGCCGAATATCGCAAGTGACTTTTGAATCTTCTCTCATTCATTGCATCAAGTGACTCACTCACCCTTGCGAGGTACGCAGGACTACTCTACTTTATTGCAATCCCTTTCCTCCCTTCTCTCTCTGAGATGTTGCACAGGGGCCATGGAGATCAAGATGGCCTCCCCAATGTCCCCCCAGGAAGGAAGCCAAAGCGATGAGATTCCCATGGAAAAAAATGCCGGTCTCGTCATGGGCACAAACAACAGCAGCATTGTCTCCAAAAGAAGCGTTGAGAAACTGTATCTTCCTCAACCACACTTTTATCGCTACTTTGTCAGAAAACCAACCCGCCGCTCTCCCACCATCAACCGAGGATACTGGCTTCGCATGAGAGCCATCGACTGGGTGATCCGACAGTTTCTGGAGAAGCCCTCAGACTTGAAGAAGGTCGTTATTAACTTGGGCTGTGGCTAGTGAGTAAGGACGCCAATCGTCTGCCCTGCTTGATCAAGCCCGGCTTACTGTTGTTGTAGCGATCCCCTTCCTTTCCAATGGATGGCCCACCATGCAGACTTGTGCGCCAATACCAAATTCATCGACGTCGATTTCGAAGAACTCATGATCAGTAAGCGAGACATCATTCTGCATACTCCTAAAATGAGAGAGATGATCTCCACGACGTCGGACACCGAGGCGGTGAAGGGTGTGGTGCTAGACTCGGACGTGTACGTCGCAATCGGGTGTGATCTACGAAATCCTCCAAGACTGGAGCGCCTTCTACGATCGGTTGTCGATATCGACCAATGTCTTGTCTTATGTCTCGCCGAAGTCAGCATTACCTACATGGCCACTCAGGATGCGGACGCCCTGATCGCTTGGACCTCTACGCTATCTCCAGGTATATCGATCTCTGCCTGGTGGAGTACGAAATCACTAATGTGCTCAGATGTAACATTCTGCCTGTTGGAACAGCAGTCACCGGATCGTCCGGACAATCCATTTACAGCGGCCATGTTGAAGCACTTTGCGAAACTAGGAACTCCACTTCGGTCCGTTCTAACATATCCTGGTTGTCACACTCAGACATTGCGCTTCCAGGACGCTGGATTCCCTCATGTTGAAATACAGAATTTATGGGAGCTTTGGGCCGACCCCAGATTTCTGTCCCCATCTCAGAGAATCTCTCTGGATGAGGTTGAGGAATTCGATGAGTGGTGAGTTGGCCTCAGCCCAAGGATCACCTCATGGACTAACCCGAGGATATAGGGAGGAATTCGCTCTATTCGCATCTCATTACTGCCTAGTAATAGCACAAACAGGTCCCGAACCTCTCATGCCAGAGCAACAGAGATCCAGGAGGGCATCAGTTGATAGTTTTGCGTCAGACCTGTCAGCAAGGACCGTCTCACCCCACAGAGATAATACGCAATGGTTCGCATACAAATATTCCGCGAATCCGGAGAAAGAAGGGCGGACCCATCATGGGTCGGCTTTTATAGTCCCCGGTCAAGATGCTATAGCTCTGCACGGCGGAGTTGGCCTTCGTGGTCGATTGTCCACCACTTCCGTTTACACATCGACAGACTCGACACTCCCGTATCCTTCAGTCCCACCGGAAGAAATAGGTGCCAGGTGTTGCCATACTATCACGACACTCCACAATGGCCAGAACCTTCTCGTTGGCGGCCGAGGTTCACCTTCGTCGCCCATGAAGGATTGCTGGCTTCAAACGGACTCGAAGTGGGAGAGAGTCCATGACCTTCCGGAACCCCGTTTTCGCCATAGAGCTGCGGCCGTGGTACTTCCCTACGATCAATATGGTGTGGTAGTGTTCGGAGGGAAAACTTCGGCGACCCGAATCGCCATTGACTGTCTGCTATGGGACAAAGAGAACGGCTGGCAAGTTCTCCGCAGTCTCAAAGCTGACCCTATGCCACGGTTTGGGGCATCCTTTGTCCGCCTAGGCTTTAATCATGGTCTCCTTCTCGGTGGAATGCGCCAAGATGGAGTCATTTGCCAGGGACTATGGAAATGGAGACTGATCATACGGGACAACAAAGTTACGGGAATCAGCTTCAGGGTTTCGACAGCCTTGGATGCCTCTGCGGGCATCTGGCCCTGGCTGAACCGCCTCGGAGCTTCGTATAGCGTCATCAGAGACGAGATTTTGGTCATCGGTGGAGTGGCAAAGCATGGCTGCATACCCAAAGACTACGAGATTCTGTCCATCGTGGGTAGTTTCTCTGCCTTCAACGATTACGAGAAGGAGATGGAGTTCAGGGTCGCTTGTGTGTTGCCCAAGAGAGATCCAGATGTCCCGCGTCCTTTCCTGATCGGCCACTCAACGCACTACACTGCGAGACAGACTACTCTGATTGTTGGTGGCGGCGCAACTTGTTTCAGCTTCGGTGCATATTGGAACCCTGGCTGTTGGCTTCTATATGATAGAGAAGCGGGACTGAGCTCGCACTGGGCAATGGTGAGATCAGAAACGAGACAATGTGACCCTCAGCCTACGCCACAAGATGCGCTGGCGGCACGCGTCTCAACTCCCGTGAAGCATGCCAGAATTGGCTCTGAACAGGATTTCACGCAGGTGCTGAAGGAGGGCAGACCAAGAATCCTCTTAGGCCTGGACATTGGTCAATGCATATCTTGTTGGACAGCATCATATCTCCTCGCGAAGGTTCCGCCTTTAAAATCGATCGTTGTCCACTCCGCTCCAGGCCGAACCATGAACTTCCAACGCAAAGACTTCGCCTACAAGACCACGACATTCCACGAGTTCATCCACGAGCTGGAGTCAAACCCGAATGCGCACATGTACCTCCGTTCCATTTCCAGCACTAATCCAACCACCTTACCTGCCGACCTTTCCGCCGACTGGCCCGAGCTCGCTCCTGATTTCCACATCCCTCCTGCCCTCTCGTTTGTGCAGAATAACCAGCACAGCAGTCCTCTCCGCATCAGCGCCAATGTGAATATGTGGCTACATTACGACGTGATGGCCAACGTTCTCTTCCAGATTCGGGGTACCAGAAAACTTATCCTGTTCCCGCCGGCGGATCTGAAGCATTTGAATTTCCCACCCGGCTCGACGACGTCGAGCATCGACATCTTCGAAGCGTTTCCTCAACAGCCAAGCTCAGGGGAAGATACAGTGAGATTCGTGCCAAATACGAAGCCTCACATTGCTATTCTAAGGCCCGGTGAGGCGTTGTACATTCCACCATTGTGGGCGCACACGGGGACGCCGTTACCTGCTCCGACAAAGCCGGAATCGGTATCAGTGTCAACATCAGTTTCAGCTTCAACATCCGCTTCCGCATCTACAACTGCACCCCTATCCCAGCCAAAACTCGTTTCTCCTTCTTCAACGAAAGCCATCTCCACCGAAGACAGCAAACCAAGGGAACTTCAAACCCTCAACGAAGCAAACGACCCCACGAACACAAACATAAACTCAACCTCCGACTCGCACTCAAACTCGCACTCGTCGGACTCAGACTCGAGAATAAACATCTCCATCAACGTCTTCTTCCGCACGCTGCACCCGCACAAGTACGCCGCGGGCCGCGACGTGTACGGCAACCGTGATCTGGCCGCGTACGAGGACGGGCGCAGGGACGTGGAAAGGATTGTGCGCCGCTTCCTCAAGACCGACAATGCCAACCCTGACGACGATCACACGCTGAAATCTCACGAGCGCAGGGGCAAGGCGAAGGGTAAAAAGGCCCAGGACCAGGAAGCACCTGGTAGCCACGCCGCCGACAACAGTGCAGAAGCAGAAGCAGAAGCAAAATCCGGGAGTGGAGGACTTGGCCTTGAACTGGACACGGGCATGATCCCGAAGGACATCGTCAGGGCATATTTGGTTCGGCTGGCCGAGGAATTAAAGGAAAAGGCCGACAAGTTGTAAATACTACTAGTGAGCATGGCATGGAACAAGGGCAGAGAGAGAGAGAAGGGGGGGGGGGGGGGGGGGGG